>NC_140169.1:178663359-178893852 GCF_963971535.1 Notolepis coatsorum
TGCTAAGAGTGGAAACACTCTCCATGAAATATATATATATATATGGATGGGTGCGTACTTCCCCGTAGTATGTGTTATGATATATGAGTGTATACATTTAGTCATTTAGCTGACAGGACGGGCACAACTCTATCAGCTGAGTAACAATGTGTGTCTGAGGCGGCCAGACGATGCAGAGCGTAGGGTTATTGAGGGTGTGTAGTATATTGTATAGTGTCTTGTAAATAGTGTAAGTATTTCACAATATAGGTATTACTGGTTGTACAGAACAAAGGTGTTGGCACACAGTAAATTTTGCTGAGTATATTTTACTCAAACTGAGTACATTTTACTCAAACTGTATTGGTCAACTCTAAAATGTTTCCATTGCGCCTATTTCTCCAAAACAATGGCACGTAATAGATACCAGGTCATTTGGAGGTTTCTACATTTTAGCAACAACGAGAGAGCAGACAAGGCTGATAAACTGTACAAAGTACGCCCGGTCCTAGATTACCTTGTCAACCGATTCCAGGAGCTATTTCA
This sequence comes from Notolepis coatsorum, assembly GCF_963971535.1. Classification (NCBI taxonomy): domain Eukaryota; kingdom Metazoa; phylum Chordata; class Actinopteri; order Aulopiformes; family Paralepididae; genus Notolepis; species Notolepis coatsorum. The sequence goes on from NC_140169.1 coordinate 178,663,885, forward strand.
GCCAGACCAGAATATTAGCATAGACTGAGTCCATTTGGGCTCAAATGGACTCAGTTTGAGTAAAATTTACTCTGCAAAATTTACTGTGCACATGGATATATTTGAAACACTATTCTTGGTCCACTTTCAGAGTAGCAATGTTGGTCTATATTGTCAATGCCGTTCATCAGTGTCCTGGTGTTAGCTGCTGATTATTTTCACAGAGTTTCACAGAGTACATATGGCTCACTTTACTAACTAACACACTATGTACATATGTGAATGCACTTTACATGGCGTACCCAATGGTGCTTTTCTCTGAAGAAGTGTTTATAGTGTGCAGAGGATGGGTTGAACACAATACCTTTATAAATGTACATGTGTGCTGATGCACACACATAATGGTTATCTGCCATTTTGTCAGGTCAACACTAAACATATTTTACATGTGCAGCGACCATTTTGACAGGTCGAAAATGAATGGACTTGAATATATACACATTGTATGTTGTTTTTGCTACTGTAATGCACTGTACACGGTGTGCCTTACCTGAAGTGAACACATATTGTCCACTTCAAGTGTTATAAATAGTTTGTTATGCTTTTATATTATAGCATGAATGTGAATGCACTTTACATGGCGTACCCAATGGTGAATAAATATTGTACACTTCAAGTGTCAAGTGTGTATATACAGAACATTATTATGCAATGTGTTTTTTACAACATGTGTGTTGAGTATCTGTTGAACACATGGTGCACTTGCTAATGCAATCACTACTTATCTGAAGTAAAGACATTTCTTCCTCTCCATCAAGTGTCAAGTGTGTATTATATACTTATAATGCAATGATTTTTATAACTTGTGTGTCTTAGATTATAATATACAGAATACAATGCAATGCAAAAATGAGATAAGATATTCCTTTATTGATCCCCTTGGGGAAAATTCAGGCATCATGCATTACATGTCAGAATACCTGTGGACGACTACACCATGATATGCAGGTAAATTCATCACGAACAGCTGTGAAGACATATTAGTATGCTGATATATACAGTAATTGTGTGAAATTGAAGCAATATAATATATATATATACATTATTATAAAAATTCATATGGCCTGCAACGTAATCTATATAAAAAATATCCCTATATGCATTGCATTTCATGAATGGTAAAACACGAAGTGGTTTAGTGTTTTAGCATTTATGAAATGCAATGCATATAGGGATATTTTATACTTTACTTGATGACAACGCTTCACATTCGATAAATGGGGGGGGGGGGGTTGATCATGATTGCATTTATTCCAAGTGCATAGTGTACAATGTGTGACATTATGCACTTGGAATAAATGCAATCATGATCAACCCCCCCCCCCCCCCCCCATTTATCGAATGTGAAGCGTTGTCATCAAGTAAAGTATAAAATATCCCTATATGCATTGCATTTCATAAATGCTAAAACACGAAGTGGTTTAGTGTTTTAGCATTTATGAAATGCAATGCATATAGGGATATTTTATACTTTACTTGATGACAACGCTTCACATTCGATAAATGGGGGGGGGGGGGGGGTTGATCATGATTGCATTTATTCCAAGTGCATAGTGTACAATGTGTGACATTATGCACTTGGAATAAATGCAATCATGATCAACCCCCCCCCCCCCCCCCATTTATCGAATGTGAAGCGTTGTCATCAAGTAAAGTATAAAATATCCCTATATGCATTGCATTTCATAAATGCTAAAACACGAAGTGGTTTAGTGTTTTAGCATTTATGAAATGCAATGCATATAGGGATATTTTATACTTTACTTGATGATAACGCTTCACATTCGATAAATGGGGGGGGGGGGGGGGTTGATCATGATTGCATTTATTCCAAGTGCATAGTGTACAATGTGTGACATTATGCACTTGGAATAAATGCAATCATGATCTACCCCCCCCCATTTATCGAATGTGAAGCGTATGCACAGTTTTGCTAAATTGCTGCGTTTTCTATACACAGGAAAAACTGGGGAGTCATTTTCCCAGAGTAATTATTACGGAGTTATTATTTTCCTCTCAAGTAGTCATATTTACTCCATTTGGGGCATAATCATTGCCTGTGGCCAATAGAGTGAGAGTAAAGTTCCAGAAGAGTTTCTATTGGAGTAATACAGCATTGGTCACGCCTACTATCCATATAATTCCCAAAGGTGCCGACGCCATCTTTCTCTCTCGGCAAGTCCTCGCTTCAAGCTCAGGTAGCAGCAAGATACAATACAGCAATACAGCGATATTTTCCTTCTCTTGGATGCCAAAATACCAGGTAAGATTATTATTATTATTTGTTAATTTATTAAACAGCAATGTGTGTAACTAATTTGCAACATTACAGCTAAGCCACAGAGCCATCTATCACGATGTTCGCATGTTAGCTGCTATACGTTTGCACGCACGCTATTAAATAAACGTTTTACAGTTTTATGGACAAGTATTCAATTATCAACAGTATTGCTATCAGGGACAGTGCACATTAATCAACATGTCGGTTTTCATGTAAAATGTATATGAGCTAGTGTATAGCCAGAAGCTAATTTCCACCTGTATAGGCCTGAGACCATACCTGTAGACCATGCCTGTAGGCTGTTGTTAAAAGTAGTGATATAACTATATCCATACAAAAACTGACTTATTAACACTTTCAGCGCCACGCCTGGTTTTCCGTTTTACCGCTTGAATGCCACCATCGGCGCCAATGTTAACGTTAATATCGCCTAATCTATGTTTTAAATTATGGCTATGTGTCTAATCTGCCCATCGCATTATCAAAGACTATTTTCCAGTCAGTGCTGTGAAGACAGATTGTTTTTTTATCGCGTCGTTGCCGTTTCAGAGCAGTTAGAAAAGCCCCCGTTTTGATATAAAAAACAGCTCATTCTGGAGCATTCTATGAAAATCGTCTTTTAGTGGAATATTCCACAACGTTGATATTCGTCGGCCTTTTTATGAATCGTTTTCAAATAAACGCTAGATGATCAATATTATACGTGCACGCACGCACATTACGGCCGCACACTGATAATCGCCTCGTTGATTTCCTCTCGGACTTTTACAGTGAAACCGAAAGAAGACATTTCACAAAACAGCTTATAACTTCATCAAACTTACTCTGATTATCCTACCACTGATAACATAGAGTCCTTACCTGACATCAGATGGTATCCAACTGGTATATTCCAATTCCTGATCACCATTCGAAAAAATCGATACGTGTATGGATCCAACGCGATACAGTAGAACTCCATGATCCGCGGGGATCTGAGGCTCCAGAATGAACTCTAGTAACCCCGGCTGGATCAGTGAACTGGAAAATGTGGAGTACCGGATTTTTTTCCCCATTCATTTTCATTGAGTCCATTCCAAAATCACTTATGTCATCTGGGAGACGACAGGGGGCGCTTTTTTCCACAGTGATCGCCGGCGCCCCTCGGCTATACTCGGGTAGGCTCGGGTGATGCAATCATTTTTCAGATCGCAAAAAAAAAATAATAATAATAATTCCGAGAAATCTCGTGAGTGGCATGCAACCACCTAAAAAAAAAAACGAGAAATCTCGTGAGTGGCACTCAAAGTGTTAAGAACATACAAGACAAGTAGACATAGTACAGGAGATGGAACAATTATATGTTACATGTTGGCGGATTTTGCTGAAACGGTGGCAGAGACAACGTGTGTTTTACTCTAAATAGAGTCACCGTACATTACAGCTAAGCCACAGAGCCATCTATCACGATGTTAGCATGTTAGCTGCTAGCACGCACGCTATTAAATAAACGTTTTACAGTTTTATGGACAATAACTTAAGAACAGGTACGTCGGTGCAACACGAGTATTCAATTATCACCAGTATTGCTATCAGGGACAGTGCACATTAATCAACATGTCGGTTTTCATGTAAAATGTATATGAGCTAGTGTTAGCCAGAAGCTAATTTTCACCTGCATGCGGCTATACCTGTATAGGCCTGAGACCATACCTGTAGACCATGCCTGTAGGCTGTTGTTAAAAGTAGTGATATAACTATATCCATACAAAAACTGACGTATTAAGAACATACAAGACAAGTAGACATAGTACAGGAGATGGAACAATTATATGTTACATGTTGGCGGATTTTGCTGAAACGGTGGCAGAGACAACGTGTGTTTTACTCTAAATAGAGTCACGTAAATTTGCCGCGATGTGCTGTAGGTTGACTGTTTTACTAGCGGTAAATGGACATAACAAGTTAATTTGACGCACTGTTCAGTTCAACAAGTGTTTATTTGAACCATTGTACTGGGTTGACTAATTTGAATGAATGCCCAACAATTCGCCTCTAGATTGTGGATTGACTCTAGTCTTAATGCGGAACCAAACTGTTAGCGCTTGTTTCCGCCCAGACACTTTTCACTGTCACTCGTTAATGGGTGCACGTGCACAAAGATTTGTGAGACGCTCCATCATCGTAATGTTAGGTATGTGTGTTCTGCCTCCATGTATAATATAATGGAAACTTGTGGAACTAGATAGCCTCACAGTAAATTTCACAGAGTAAATTTTACTCAAACTGAGTCAATTTGAGCCCAAGACGTGAGTAAAGTTTTACTCAGTTTGAGTAAAATGTACTCAGCGAAATTTACTGTATGGTGCTTTTGTAATATTTTCTAATTGTAACACTCATCATAATGCATGAGTTGTTGTGCCCTATATGTATCATCTTAGTAACTGTTATTATTTATTTGCCATCAGATGCAGGCTGTACGTGTTAAACACGTTGACCGGCAGAAATTCATCTGTTTTGAGGGCCAATTGACCTTCACAACTTTTTTGGAGTGTGGTGAGTGAAACATTTTGCACAGCGTGCCGTTGGTTCTCAAAATGGCGTCCGCCTTGATAGTTAGGAACCAAATGGACCCTTATTGGTCTGTAACTCTGACTGTGTACAAATGGACCCCAACGTCCATTGTACACCGTCAAGAGTTAAATTAACATTGATTTTACAATATAAATTGGGGTCCCAAAGATACAAATGCCATTAAATGGGTGCCCTTGGAATTAAAATGGTTGAGAATCACTGCTAGAGCCGTACAAATATTGTCTTATGGGGGTCCATGGCACATCTTTTCAAATGGGGGTCTGTGGGCTAATTGTCAATTTGGGGGGTCCTTGACATGAAATGTTTGAGAACCACTGCCCTATGCAACAACATACTGGGTATCAGTTTAGGCTTTCCCTGCATGTTAATTTAAGCTGTAGGCCTACAGTACAAAGCACAATCCATTTTATTTAGGATAGAGTGAACCAATCAATGTCTTACACCCCTTCCTGACAGGCAGTGACGCGAGTGAGCGTGATTGCGAAAATGATTAAAATGTATTCGTTTCAATCAGACTATCCTGACCTGCCGCGAGCGACAGCAAACTGAGCGGCGATGTCGTTCCCCCCTCAAATATTCGCTCGCTGTGTCTCTAGTTGAGCGATTACGCGGCCGAGTCACGCCCCTAAACACTTTTTATTGGTCAAGAATCGCAGGCTGCTTTGCCCCTGTGTGCTTCCAGGTAACACACACACAGACACACCCGGACACGCGCCGCCTCATATCAGGACAGTGTTGCGCACGATTTCGTCTCCAGTTCGCACACTCGCTGCCTGTCAGGAACCGGTGTTAAGTATGTCAATTAAGGCTGTCAATCTTCCTCATATGATCACATTTTCAGTGGCTATTTTAATATCCCATTTTATGACATTTTAATTAATACAAATTAAATAAATTGCACAACAGATTTATCAATAAGCTTGTGCAATCTTGTTTTGTCTATAGTTGCCAAGAAATTTGAAATTCCTAGTACCTTGGACTTAAAGGTCTATGATGACTCAAACACTGAAGTCGACGACGAGGCGTTTCAATTTCTTCTAAAAAAACCAGACCTGGGTGTGTTGGAGATTTGTTCACCCCAAGACTCAAATCCTGAAGGTGAGTTGCTAACATGGAGCCTTATAGCCTCATCCATACAGTCCTGGCTGCTTGAAGCCTTTTTACAACATTTCCGGGTTCCCGTTTTTTTCGCTCTGATTGGCCAGGTCATGTGACATGAGCGGCAATCGTGGGACGGCAAGTTTCTACACTGGTTAAGGGCACTCTTCGAAGTTGGTTAAGGTTCGAGTTTGTCTTAGAGCATGGCGATAGAACGCCAGGTAGTTTGGGCAAACACGCTATTGGGCGCACATGTCACATGACCTGGCCAATCAGAGCGCCGGAAACGCGGATGCGTTGTAAAAAGGCTACACGTGTCCTGGCTAACCTAAAATGTCACACAGGTACTGTGTATTTTTGTACTTTGAAATGATCTTTGTATATATGCCCAATGTAACGTGTGGATCCTTCCTAATCTAATGTGGCCTTTTTACATTACACTTGTCACAAACATTCCTATCTAATCACACTTATATGTCTACATGTTTGTTAGATTCAGTGAGGACCTCTGCAAGCAACTCCAGCCAAAGCTCCATTCTCAGCTCTGGTGCAGACAATGAGGGGGAGTCTGATGACACCATCATTTTGCAGTCTAGTCCTGCTCCAAGAAACGGTGCTGACCTGACTCGTATCACTCTGGTAAGCTTTGCATATGACTGTTTGAAATGGAGATGGTGACTCTGATAAAGGGGTAGCATGGGCATTGGGGATGGCCAAGTACAATTGGGGAGAAAATGGGGGGGGGGGGGGGGTCATGGTTTACATTTGTCACCTTAACCCTTTCACTGCCGCACAACAGCAGGTTAACCCTTTCACACACGGTAACCGTCAGTAGTGTGATAGTAAAGGGTTAACCTTCTGTAGTGTGGCAGTGAAAGGGTTAAATATACTTGGCCACCAAATGACTGTCTATCCATGTGTGTCCTCCCCCCCCCCCCCCCCCTTTTACTCCCGCTTAGATGACTGAAAAGATTCTGAGGGACACAGCTGGAGGAGAGAGGATCATTGCCGATTATGCTCGGACAAAAACCCTAACGGATATCAGAAGACGCGACATGGTGAAGATATTGGTTGCGCACATGGCAAAAGAGCATGGGTAATTATGTTGTCATCTAAACATTACGCACCCAATACACATTTTTGGTTTTTACTAAGATCCTCCTTTTTGCAGAATTGGTAAATGATAAATGGTTATCCAAAGCGCTTTACATAGATTGTGCAGAAGGCATTGGCACAGCAATACTTTTGTTTGGATCTCATACTTGTGTATGTGTGCACTGTAGGACGAGTCCTTCAAGGCGTGTTAAAGAAGACTACGCAAAGGGCATCACTGCCTTATTCCCATACCTGGCCGATCCCCAGGGCAATTTGGGATATGTAAGTACATCAGGGAAAAGTGCAGAGAGACATTTCATCGGCGACTCAGTGCATGTGTGTTCCTGTGGGTCGCCCATCTTGCGTGTGTGTTAAAACTGCATGACAAATAAAGACTTCTAGTCTAACAATTATTATGTTTATAGGTCATTCTTGTTATATAATTTCTAGGGATGTTCGATATTGGCTTTTTTTTACCGATATCCGATATACCGATATTGTCCATCTCTTTAATTTCCAATACCGATATCAACCGATACCGATATATGCAGGGTTTCTCCCCCCCCCCCCCCCCCCCCCCAAAAGGAATAATTTCAGGTAATTAACATTAGGCTACATATCTCTTGTCGTGGAATTAACACAACATTATGCATAACATTATCCAATCACATGCATGGTACATAAAACACCAACCCCATTACTCCTCACTTCTCTGGAATTGCTTAAAAGGGCTGTGCGGAGTACGATTTCAACTAAATATTTGTTAACATTTCTGTATGCTGACCATTTCTCCTAACCTCAACAATTTCAGAACCACAGATGTCCTACCTGTTGACCTTGATTTTAGCAATTCTTCAGAGAAGGGCATGTGTTAAGTTTTAAGGAGAGAAATAAACACATTTACACATGCCCATTTAAACCAAATAACACTTTTTTTTTCTCTTTACTTCTTGTGTTTTAGGATCAGTATTACAATCCAGTAGATGGGAGTGGGTTTCTGGCATGGAGGGTGAAATCACTTCAAAAGATAGCATCAGAGGGACAAAAGAAGAGCCGTAATGTTCAGCCACTGATCGGTATGTAATTTTGATTGTCCCAGTCCACTGTTTATCTAGCAACTGTGAAGATGGATCATTATAGTAAATGCATATCACTGGAAAGTATTGCAGCAGTATGTGTGGTTTCTACACTGTTACAGGTGGTCCAAGTTCTGGCGACAGAGCCCCCTTCTCTGAGGAAAACCAGCTAACCACAGACACCCAGTTTCGTGAGGCCAGTGCACTGATGAAGCATACAACTGATGAAGCAATCATCAAGGAGAAGATGAAACAGACCTTCACCCATCGCCAATAAATGATGCATGACCCAATCAAGTCCTCTGAAATATTCACCACCTTTCCACGATTCCTAGACATCACAGGAATGGTATGTGGCTTGCATTAAAGTCTAACTGAAATAAAAAATGACCTTTTTAAACAATTTAGATCACATCCATGGTCATAGGGTGAACCTATTTAATAGGGCTGTCCCTGACTAAGGATTTGGATGGTCGACTAGGATTGTTAAAAAAAAAAAAAAAAAAAAAAGTATATTTTTTTTTATTTTTTTTTTTATCATTCCATTTGGGCTGTGGGGGGTGCTTAGTGTCTGAAGGAGTCAACTGAAGGCTTCTTGTCCTCTGCAAAAGCATACAATTGGTCCACTGATGAAATCCTCTTTCAGTGCCTCTGTGCCTGTTTTCGTAGGCAGTTAGCCTCTGGTATGCCTGCCATTAGCGTTAGCCACGCTTCTATGCCTCTTTTCTTTTGAAAAAAATTATAATTTTTTATAATATTATATTCGACTAAGAGGTTGGCCAGTCGACTACGGCCCCTTTCGACCGATTAGTCGACTAATCGATTAATAGGGGTCAGCCCTACTATTTAACAATGTATGACAAAAAAATTTCAACCATGTTTTATTCCATCTTGTCTGCAGATTGAGCAGGATTTCAGTCTGATGTTTGGTGATGACATCTCTGCAAAGTTCCTGGAGAAGTGGCCTACTTTCTGCAGGCAGAAAGTCCTTGAACAAAGCCGTGGCCTCACCCAGACCGGCGACCTTCAAGACCTGCTTCAGAATGCTGAATCCACAACAGACACAATAGAACTGAACAATGGTATGCTTGAATTAAAGGAATATAATAATGGAAGGGTGAATTGTTTTTTAAACAAATGGAAACACAGCTTTTAGTCAAATGTATTTCTGATTTTTTTGTCCTCCCTCTTGCTCCTTGTCCACCTCCTGCCACCATCACCTCAGGGACGCAACAAGAGATCGGGGAAGCTCTCAGCCAGATAAGCCATTGACTCCCTTGTGAAGTTCATAAAGGTAAGGTTACAGTTGCCTATATTATCGGCCGATATTGGCATTCAAATGTGATATAGGAAAATATCGGTAAAAAAAAAATTTATTATTCTTTTTACATTTCTATAACCAACCTTTATTTACCCAGGCAAGTAAGAACAAATTCTGATTTTATTTATTGTCAAAAGTATGCATAATGTTATGTTAATTCCACAACAAGACATATGTAATGTTAATTACCTGAAATTATTCAGTTTTTTGGGGGGGAAACCCTGCATATATCGGTATCGGTTGATATCGGTATTGGAAATTAAGAGTTGGACAATATCGGTATATCGGTAAAAAAGCCAATATCGAGCATCCCTAGTTACAGTTGAATTAAAGTATAAGAAGGATCACTGTTCTGTCTAGGGGTGCACGATATTGATTTGTTGACCCCGATATCGATACCAATAACTTTCTGCTCCTCAAGGTCGATACCGATAACCGATATATATATTTATTGTACTATAATTATTGAACAAAACAAAGCCAAGAGAACAGTTTTGACTCTTCAAATAAAGTGACTATTTATTTTTCCAAATAAATATAATTTGAGTCGATCACAAAATTCACAATCCGTCAATGTCATTAACAATGTGTTTCCCTGAACAACTAAAAACCAACAGGTATTGTGCTTTGTCAGTAGGGATGCTGTTCACATTTGAACCGATACGGTACCGGTACCTGTGAATCGATACCGGTACCCAACGGTACCTTTTTCGGTACTTTAGTCTCTAAAAATGTAATCTACCTACCTCAGTTGTGAGAAGAAAAAAATCCAAACTTCAAATAACCACATTTTCGACCGTTTTTGGCTTGCCTTTGCCCCGACTGCTTTGTTGTTGAATCAAGTCAAATCCTAAATAAGCATATATAGTGCGTGTGAATGTTGACATGAAAAGAAAAAAGTTAAAAAAATATATATATTTTTTTTATTATCAGAGCTATCAATACTTTTATCGGGATGACGTCATAATTGCTGATATCGGCCTGATAATTATCGTGCATCCCTGATATTGACCTGCATGATTGAAATCATGCAAAGACCACGGTTTGCAAACCGTGACTAATTTTAATAGCAAGACTAATGAAGTTCTCTTGTCACAGACTGGGACCAGTATCCAGGGGCATTTGGACAGCATCACGGAGAGCCTTCAACCCTATCTGCTTGCTGTGGGGACCCAGAGGAGTGTGATTCACAAGTACTTCATTGTGATTGACAAACATGCAATCCCTTGTAAGTCACCAGACTCTCTTGCCTCTTTTGATGAGCTTTTCAAAGCTCATTTTGTCTTTGGTACCTCATACAACCGGGATCTGGCCAATATGTACAACTTCTTGCAAACCGCCATTTACAAGATCGATGCTGCTACCACTAATGTCAACCCCAGGGTTAAAGAGATGAGGGCTCGGATGCTGCACTGATTTCTTTTTTATACTGAGAGGATATTTTATCTCGGGCCTCTGATGCTGCACAGACTTTTGATACTGAGAAGATATTTTATCTTGAGGCCTCTGATGCTGCACAGACTTTTGATACTGAGAAGATATTTTATCTTGAGGCCTCTGATGCTGCACAGACTTTTGATACTGAGAAGATATTTTATCTTGAGGCCTCTGATGCTCCAGTGTTTTTTGATAAGATGTTGTGTTTCATTTGCAAAAACTCTCAGGCAAATGCCAATTCACTGATGAGGCACTTAAGGATGATCCACGGACTTTGTTCAGGAAGGACACTTCGTCTTAAATGTGGTCAGCCTGGTTGTTTACATGTCTTTTGCACTTTTTCTGGGTTTCGAAAGCATCTTAAAGCACGTCATCAACCATGTGATGATCCTGGTGAAGGCCGCTCTACAGCTGAACATTTAGCTGAAAGTTATGTTGATGACTTTCCATCAGGCAGTGCCCCTTCTGACCCAGTCCTTCCAGTCCTTCTTAATAATAGTCTTGTAGACAGCTGTGCTGCAACAGTAGCTGAACTTAAAGTGGCAGGTGTAGGTGAAACAATAATCAACTCTTTGGTAACTTCAATGGAAGTGATTGTTGATGATATCCATAATCAAGCAAAACAATATGTGAAGCAGTGTCTATCTTTACAGGAACCTATCAAAAGTGAGGTTGAGTGTAAAATTGATCAGTGTTTTGAAGACATTGAAAATCCCTTTTGTATCTTAAATTCTGAAACTAAGAGAAGGCAATATTTTACAGAGAAGTGGGGAAGGGTAGACCCAGTTGAATATGTCCTTGGTACAAGATTTGATACCCTGCGCAATCGGACTACTGGAACTTATGATCAGGCTGTTGTTACTGATAAATGTGTTTATATCCCAATTTTGAAAACATTAGACTTTATTTACAAACACCCTAATATAGAAGAGATGATGCAGAGTGATTCCAGTTTAAGAGAAGATCTTCTTAATGACTTGTGTGATGGAGAGTTTTTCAAGAGTCATCCTCTATTTTCAAAACAGAAGCATGCAATTCAGGTGCAGCTTTTCTATGATGATTTTGAATGCGCGAATCCGTTGGGGAGTAAAAAGGGAATACATAAATTAGGAGCAATCTATTTCATCTTGCGTAATTTTTCTCCAAAGTACAACTCAATTCTGCTTAATATTCATTTGGTCGCTTTATTCCATGCCCAAGACATTAAAACACATGGCTTTTCTAAAATACTTGCTCCACTTGTGGAAGATATTAAAATACTGGAGAAGGATGGAATTAAGGTCCCATTGTATGATCAGCCAGTGTATGGAACTATTGTCCAAGTTACAGGTGACAACCTTGGTATTCACGGTTTGTTTGGTTTCGTAGAATCATTCAGTGCCAGATATTGTTGCCGCTTTTGTCTTGCTGAGAAAGAGGACTTTCAGACGGAATTCAAAGAAGATTCACCCAAGATAGTTATGCGAACTCGAGCACTTCATGCAGAACACTGCCACACAATGGAGACTACTATTGGTCTTCCCTATGTGATGGGAGTTAAACGTTCTTGCATTCTAAATTCCTTGCAGTACTTCAATACATGTGACAATTTCTCTGTCGATATTATGCATGATATCTTGGAGGGCGTGGCACAATATGAAATGAAACTGCTAATACTACACTTGATTAAAAACTACACAACATCAAAGGAAATAGACTTGAGAATTAAGAGCTTTAACTATGGTTACCTGGAACAAAACAACAAGCCACCTGCATTGAAGTTAGTAGAGACCTCAAATGACTTGGGGTTAAATGCAATTCAATCTTGGTGTTTACTTCGCAATCTACCACTTATCTTTGGAGACTTGGTTTGTCCAAATGATCAACACTGGTATTTGCTTCTGCTGTTGCTTCAAATAGCAGATATTGTATTTTCTCCCAGGTTATCAACTGGCATTACTATTTATTTAAAACACTTGATTGCAGAGCACCACGGGTTATTCAAGCATTTGTTTCCCAACAGGAGGCTACTACCAAAGCATCATTTTATGGTGCACTATCCTACATGTATTCGTAAAATTGGACCACTTTTGCATGTCTGGTGCATGCGCTATGAAGCGAAGCATAATTTCTTTAAAAAACAACTAAAAAGCTTCAAAAATATAACTAAAACGTTGGCAAAGAAACACCAAAGTCAAGTAGCATACAATTGGCAGACATTTGATCCCAACAGACTGGTGCTTGGTCCAAGTAAAATGGTAGCATTAAATGTGATGGACAGAGGCTGTGAGATAGCGGAGACTCTTCAGGTACCAAGTGACACCAAGGTGTTAAATGTTAGATGGGCCAAACACCATGGAAATATGTATCGTCCAGGTTTAGTTGTTTGTCTTAAAGTTCTTAGTGAGGTTCCAGTTTTTCACAAAATCCACCGTGTTGTTCTTAAAGATGAGAGGTTACTGTTGTTTACATTTGCACTACAAACCGTGTCTCTGGATGACCATTTTTATGCATTTAAAGTTGTGTGTACTACAGATGGACCTCATGTAGTTGATGTCAAAGAGCTTTTGTTTTACAAAGCATTCGATATACAGATGTCATACAGTGATGACGATTCAAGCTCATTTATTGTTCCATACTGTTTCCTGTGATTTAAAAAAGGAAAAGAGAAAATCACTAAGCTCTTGAACTATTGCACTGGGGATGAACACTATTAGTTTTCTTTTATTTCTTTGGGGTGAACAGATGCTGCTCTCACTTTATACAGAGGCCAAAATGTAATTGATCGATTACTCTCCCCATGAAGCCTTAATTGAAGTCATGGTGATTTCTTTTTGTTGCATTCCTGAGCCAATAATTTGATGACTGGCTTGAATTATTGGCTCAGGAATGCGACAAACAAACAAATCTCCATGAATTCAAGGATTCATGGGGTGTGTAATTGGTAGATTTCTTTTTTTGGGTGAGCTATCCCTTTTTAAAAGGGTGTACAGATGCTGCTGTCACTTTACAGAGGCCAAAATGTAATTGATCGATTACTCTCCCCATGAAGCCTTAATTGAAGTCATGGTGATTTCTTTTTGTTGCATTCCTGAGCCAATAATTTGATGACTGGCTTGAATTATTGGCTCAGGAATGCGACAAACAAACAAATCTCCATGAATTCAAGGATTCATGGGGTGTGTAATTGGTAGATTTCTTTTTTTGGGTGAGCTATCCCTTTTTAAAAGGGTGTACAGATGCTGCTGTCACTTTACAGAGGCCAAAATGTGATTGATCGATTACTCTCCCCATGAAGCCTTAATTGAAGTCATGGTGATTTCTTTTTGTTGCATTCCTGAGCCAATAATTTGATGACTGGCTTGAATTATTGGCTCAGGAATGCGACAAACAAACAAATCTCCATGAATTCAGTGATTCATGGGGTGTGTAATTGGTAGATTTCTTTTTTTGGGTGAGCTATCCCTTTTTAAAAGGGTGTACAGATGCTGCTGTCACTTTACAGAGGCCAAAATGTAATTGATCGATTACTCTCCCCATGAAGCCTTAATTGAAGTCATGGTGATTTCTTTTTGTTGCATTCCTGAGCCAATAATTTGATGACTGGCTTGAATTATTGGCTCAGGAATGCGACAAACAAACAAATCTCCATGAATTCAAGGATTCATGGGGTGTGTAATTGGTAGATTTCTTTTTTTGGGTGAGCTATCCCTTTTTAAAAGGGTGTACAGATGCTGCTGTCACTTTACAGAGGCCAAAATGTAATTGATCGATTACTCTCCCCATGAAGCCTTAATTGAAGTCATGGTGATTTCTTTTTGTTGCATTCCTGAGCCAATAATTTGATGACTGGCTTGAATTATTGGCTCAGGAATGCGACAAACAAACAAATCTCCATGAATTCAAGGATTCATGGGGTGTGTAATTTGTAGATTTCTTTTTTTGGGTGAGCTATCCCTTTTTAAAAGGGTGCAGATGCTGCTGTCACTTTACAGAGGCCAAAATGTAATTGTCTTTTATTTATGACCTTTTTTCTATCGATTACTCTCCCCATGAAGCCTTGAAGTCATGGTGATTTTTGTATATAATGGAGTTGTTTGCAGAGGGGCTCACTGAATCTAACAATCACGTAGACATATACCAAGTGTGATTAGCAAGAGAGGAATGTTTGTGACAAGTGTAATGTAAAAAGATTAGGAAGGATCCACACCAAGCAAGTTCTTCCTCAGACGTGTTTTTTTTTTTTTTTTACTATGTTACATTACATTGGGCGTATAGAAACAAAGATCATTTCAAAGTACAAACATATACAGTACCTGTGTGACATTTTGGATGAGGCTAGGCTCCATGTTAATAAGCAACTTGGGGTGAACAAATCTCCAACACACCCATGTCTGGTTTCTTTAACTGAAACGCCTCCTTGTCGACTTCAGTGTTTTAAGTCATCATAGACCTTTAAAGGTGTCATGCAGTGCTATTCCTAGCACTATTTGGGCAACTTTACACACTTCCTGTGAGTCTATGTAACACATGTGTAATTTTTATTCCAAAAATAATCATTGTTTTATATTTCTAATCTTGTACTCAAAACCAGCATTTTTCAGCCTCATGAAAGCAGGCTATTATTGGCTTGGCTCCACCCACACTTTGAGTGACAGCCACCCACCAAATAGCTCCGCCCATCTCCCCGTCATTCCATCCAGGTGGAGGTCTTATTGATTGATTGATTGATTGAAAACTTTATTAACAGATTGTAGAATGGGTACAATACAGTACAGCTCAATACACACAATTGTTAAGGGGATGCAGACCAGAGAAAGACTTTCGTCTTGTTTACATCAGGGTCCCCCCTTAGGTTTCAGGTTACATACAAATATGGTATGTCATAAATATAGAGATGTAGCAGTACTGTCTATCTATATATATATATATGTTACCACTATTTGTAAAAGCCACAACCACGTTACCATATTTGTAATAATGTAAATCATTGTGTCGTTGTACATATTGTGTATACACCGTTAGAAGCTAACATAGGTTCCATCACTCTGAGAGTCCATGTTATGAACTATTACCACAGATATTTTCAGTTTTCAGGGTTGATCTAACAGTTTTGATTATGAAATCTCAGTCAAGGGTACCACAGGTCCTCTTCTCAGACCTGTGGGGCAAAGCACTGCACCATGCAAGCTACATGTCGCTGCATGTTGATCAATAGTAGCCCACTCGGTGCATCACAGTGGGCTACTATTGTGCTAACAACATGCTGCGACGTCTAGCTTGTTAGCCGGCATGAATACCCGATTTAAAATGGTTCTCTCCTCTTTGTATACCTTTGTCCTCACAAGTATTCTGCCAGGGAACTTATGGACACGACAATAGTAGTAGTTATAAGGTGTTTGAGCTTGTAACGTTAGTTAGCTCATAGCTATCGTGGTACACGAGAGCTATGAGCTAACTAACGTTACAAGCTCAAACGATAGCTATGAGCTAACTAACGTTACAAGCTCAAACACCTTATAACTACTACTATTGTCGTGTCCATAAGTTCCCTGGCAGAATAATTGTGAGGAAAAAGGTATACGAAGAGGAGAGAACCATTTTAAATCGGGCATTCATGCCGGCTAACAAGCTAGACGTCGGGGTATGTTGTTAGCACAATAGCTACCAAGCTAAGCTACGTTAGCTTCTAACGGTGTATACACAATATGTACAACGACACAATGATCAAACACCTTATAACTACTACTATTGTCATATCCATAAGTTCCCTGGCAGAATACTTGTGAGGACAAAGGTATACAAAGAGGAGAGAACCATTTTAAATCGAGCACTCATGCCGGCCGACAAGCCGGACACCGCGGTTGTTGTTAGCACAATAGTAGCCCACTGTGATGCACCGAGTGGGCCACCATTGATCAACATGCAGCGATGTGTAGCTTGCATGATGCGTGTGCAGTACACAGGTCTGAGAAGAGGACCTGCACATGATAGCAACCGGGAGCGTCGCGGAGCATTCCTAGATCCACTTCAACCAGCCGAGCGTCGGGAGCTCCAGCAGCTTGTCGATGTGCTAATAGCCTGGAGCCAGCTACCGTTAGCTTGCAGAGGCTATTAGCACACCGACAAGCTGTGTAGCCAGCAGGCTGAATGCTCCGCGACGCTGGTTGAAGTGGATCTAGGTAGCCAGCAGGCTGAATGCTCCGCGACGCCCCCGGTTGCTAACGCCGGCCCCGGCTGGTGCTAACTAGCTAGCGATCGCTCCCGAGTCCCGAGAGCTAACGCCGGTCTGTCTGTCGAAGAATGGAGGCGGGCATTACTAAAACCACAGAGCCAATCACATCACCGTGCGCTATAAACAGCGCCCTGTGACGTTGCCCAGCTCGTCAAATCAACATGACCTGATTTACTAGAGGCAAACAGGGGATGGGCTGTAGCTGAGGAATTCGTCAATATAGTATTTAGGCCCAAAAACACATTGATACGAACTCCTATTACTATAATACAATGCTAGAGACTGAAAAATGACATTTATAACGCATAGCCCCTTTAAGTCCAAGGTACTAGGAATTTCAAATTTCTTGGCAACTGAAAACAAAGATTGCACAAGCTTATTGATGAATCTTATTTTATTAATGACCTTTTTTTCTTTCTATCGATCGCCCCTTGAAGTCATGATTCTCACACGCTGTTGTAAAACTGTTTGCATCCCAACTGAAACGCCTCCTTGTCGACTTCAGTGTTTTAAGTCATCATAGACCTTTAAGTCCAAGGTACTAGGAATTTCAAATTTCTTGGCAACTGAAAACAAAGATTGCACAAGCTTATTGATGAATCTTATTTTATTAATTTTTTTTTCTATCGATTGCCCTTTGAAGTCATGATTCTCACAAGCTGTTGTAAAACTGTTTGCATCCCAAAGGATATGCCTGCATGTTGCAAATAAAAGTGCATTGTTAAATACTGATTTCTGCTTTGCCCCCGTTTATTTTAAATGTATTATTCCAGAGTAAATTATTATTTAATTCTATATTGAGTGAAATATGATATTCTATATTGAGTGAAATCTATTCTATATTGAGTGAACTACAACTCCATATTGAGGGAATTACAACTCTATATTGATTAAAATACCACTCTATATTGAGTGAAATATGATATTCTATATCGAGTGAAATCTATTCTATATTGAGTGAACTACAACTCCATATTGAGGGAATTACAACTCTATATTGATTAAAATACCACTCTATATTGAGTGAAATATAACTTTAAGTATCTCTATATTGAGTGAAATATAACTTAAAATATCTCTATATTGAGTGAAATATAACTCTATTGAGTGAAAATATAACTCTATATTGATTAAAATACCACTCTATATTGAGTGAAATATAACTTAAAATATCTCTATATTGAGTGAAAAATAACTCTATAGATTAAAAAAACACTCCATATTGAGGGAATTATAACTCTATATTGAGGCAATTACTGATGGGATCACAACTCTACGGAGTAAATACAACTCTGTGTTGAGTGAAATGATGTTAGAGTTGTTTTTACTTTATGCTAAATGGAGTAAATTGGTATTTTGTAGAGTTAAATGTTAACACTAAATGGAGTAGAAATAACTCTGAAGATTTAACTCTGTGACAAGAGTCATTTTCACTCTATTTGGAGTCGGAGCCAATACTGTCTTTTTGGGAGTAAAATTTTACTCAATTTGAGTAAATTTGACTCTGCGAATTTTCCTGTGTACATATTTTTGATTTACCTTGAAAATGTCTATATGTAATATTAGTATGCCGAGAGATGTGTACGGTAATTGTGTGGAATTGAAGCATACAGCTACACATTATTATAAAAATGCATATAGGCATACAACGTGATCGATACAAATATCTCTATATAATATATGCATTGCATTTCATGAATGATAAACACCACTAAGTGTTGTGTGTATAGTTCATGACATTATTGCACTTGGACAATGTGTTTCAGACGAGGAAATATGATTTTGCGCTGCTGCAGCAAAACGCTCATATCTCGACTTTGAGGAAATGCGCCTCGAATTGGGCCAATATTTACCTTTTTTGGCGTGGAATTGTGAACGAACGACGGCATGGATCAACAAACGGCTTTTGGCGTATTGTACATCAACTAGCATATTGTCAAATGAGCCCAACCATTTCCACATAGCTAAAATATATAATATAGAAATCTATCCGCGGAAATCATGTGTTTTCGCTAAATCAGCCTCTTAAGAGTCTGGCACGGTGGGGGATTTGCCGTCTCCCCCTAGTGGCGTTCAAAGTGTTAAAGCTCTGATCTATAATTATAATAGAAATATCTACTGAACTAACCAATTCAAAACATTATGGAAATGTACTAGTGCTATCAATTCATAATTAATGGATATATCTTTAAATACAAGGACAAACACTAACCAACAAAATGTGTTTTAATGTGTTATCATGCCTTAATCGTAATGATGCAAAAGCTTGGACCTACTTGATAGTTTCTGTTACATTCCCAGCAGTATTTATATGCTGTCGATGCAGGGTTTACTTGTTGTATTTTGCATTTCAACTTTGATAGTCAACTGTCCCGAACAGTTTTAGAAACATTGACTATATGCTGTCGATGCAGGGTTTACTTGTTGTATTTTGTATTTCTCTTCATCCATTACTTAATCTTACACCAGATGTATATCAACAGTCGTTTTTTTTCCCTTATTTTCATTTGTTTGTGGTAATAGTTCACAGTATTTTGTATTTGCCTTTTACAGTGAGCATATGCACTTTATAGAGAACCACTGAAACATTATACTACAGGTCATGTTTTTGTTCCCAAAACTACATTGCAGACCTTCAAACACACCAAGACACATACACACAACATACACACACATTTGTATAACACCAAGACACATACATGCAACATACACACACATTTCTATCACACTAACGTACCAGGAGTTCTTAAACAACTAAATTAAAAGAGAATTAAAACACTAACAATTCAAAACATTATGGAAATGTACTAGTGCTATCAATTCATAATTAATGGATATATCTTTAAATACAAGGACAAACACTAACCAGCAAAATGTGTTTTAATGTGTTATGATGCCTTAATCGTAGTGATGCAAAAGCTTGGACCTACTTGATAGTTTCTGGTACATTCCCAGCAGTATTTATATGCTGTCGATGCAGGGTTTACTTGTTGTATTTTGTATTTCAACTTTGATAGTCAACTGTCCTGAACAGTTTTAGAAACATTGACTATCTATTATTATATATTGACTATATATAGCCACTGCTGTTGTTCACCTACCTCATTGTCAATAAAATGTTAAACATTTTTGGTACATAACTCTGACTCTTAAGCTTGGACCTACTTGATAGTTTCTGTTACATTCCCAGCAGTATTTATATGCTGTCGATGCAGGGTTTACTTGTTGTATTTTGTATTTCAACTTTGATAGTCAACTGTCCCGAACAGTTTTAGAAACATTGACTATCTATTATTATATATTGACTATATATAGCCACTGCTGTTGTTCACCTACCTCATGGTCAATAAAATGTTAAAAATGTTTGGTACATAACTCTGACTCTTTGCCTTTTTTGTCAATGCCAAAACATGTAAGATTGTATGAACTTGAACAAATCAAGTTAGATTCACTTTAAGAAATCAAGTTGTGTTAACTTGAACAAATCAAGTTAGATTTACATTAATAAATCAAGTTGTGTTTTGAACAAATCAAGTTAGATTTACATTAAGAAATCAAGTTGGGTTTTGAACAAATCAAGTTAGATTTACATTAAGAAATCAAGTTGGAGTTAGTGTTGAACATCATTAAAATATGTTAACATTACACAATTAAATTGTGTTTACTGTAACGACAAATATGTTGAATCAACATGTTTATTTTAAGTAATCTTAATGTGAATGCAATATGTTGGTTTCACAAGCAATACGTAAGTAAGGAGAATGAAGAAAAGTATGTCAGTTGGACATATTCTGATCATGTGGAACCAATGTACACATTAAAATCAAGTAAATCCAACAAACTTTTTTTTTCAGTTATAGTCTTAACCTTATTTTGAACACATCTGAAACATTTGGTTTATAAACAGGTCTGTTATCCCTCCTGGAAACACCACAACAACAAATGGATCAGTTCTGGATAGAGTCACGTCTTATAAAAACCTTGGTATCTGGTTAGATAATACACTTTCTCTTTCTCAGCATGTGTTACATTTTCAATAAAAAATAAGACTACAGGAATTCTTGTTTTGTATCACTCAGCAATTAGGTTTGCTACAAATGCCCCCTTTTCAACTCATCACTGTGACTTATACATCTCTGTAAATTGGCCATTGTTACACTCTCAATGAGAAATTCATTGATTTACACTAATTTACAAAACCCTCCTTGGTCTGACTCCTCCTTATTTGATACACCTATTTTTAATAACTTTTTTTATGTGTCTATTCATTCTGTTTAAACCAATGGGGGTTTTCTTCACAGTTGCAGATAAAGATTATGCTACACTAATATTATAGTATTATACTATTAAAGTATATGACTCATCATACAAATTTAAATAAAACATTTATTATAAATGATGTATCCGCTTGGCACTCAGCGCTCCATCAAGACGTCACCATCACTTTTGTACCAACCGTGCCCGTATTGGATTATTTATGTTGACGAAACTGATGAGTTATATTCATTAAAGAAAAAAATAAGAAGAAAAAAAGACTCATCTAATCAGATTAATCACTTTATTCAAATTGAGGATTTAGTTTGAGGATATTTTATTAAAAAAATTTAAATAAAAAATAAATAGATAATTTTTTATATATATATATTTTTTGTAATTAAAAACGAAGGTTTAAACGTCCGTTCGAAAAACCCTGATGAAGTTCGAAGCCCAAAAAAAAGGCTTCGGGGACAGGTCTACACATAACCCCATTTTTGTATATAATTACACCTCTACTTGCTATCGCTAGCAGTGTTAGCTGGGAGGTCTAACTGGGGGGGATGGGGGGGGGGGGTTACTTTCCTAATTGCAGTATCAAAAGTTCTCACACATAATAGTTAGCATGCCACCCATTACCCAGAGTGTGAAGCTGGCTGTTAAATTGAAATGGCTGAAGTGTGCTCAAGCAGTACACTGAGGTTGAGGCTGCATGGTCGGATGCAATTATGACAGCACATGAATAATTATCCCACCAAAGTAAAGTGGAGCAGATTTCTCTCCGACTGATGTACTTTAAAGTGGCCAAGTGTTCTGAGAGAGTTGGTCATGAATAAGCTAGTTTAATTGTATGAGCCTTGGCCTTTCTCCAGGGGTCCTCTTTTACATTATAAATCATACAAACGTCTCCCTTTTAAGCCACAGTGCTGAAAGTAATTGGTCATTTTGGTCATCCTCAGGCTTCCAATATCCATATCTCCTATTCACGTAATCATTCATGACTTCTATCACTTTTGCAAACAGTTTATCACGAAAACCTTGATCAATGCAGAGGGCAGATGCTGCATCCTAAATCATGGAATTGAGTAACACTGAATAATTGAAGTTGTTCAGTGGTCCCACTGCTATGAGTTGTGGAGGGGCCTGGCCATGCATTGTTGGAACAGAGGCAGTGATTGGATCGAGTGACAGCTCACTGAAGCACGTTGTTAGAACAGAGGCAGTGATTGGTTAGAGTGACAGCTCACTGAAGCACGTTGTTGGAACAGAGGCAGTGATTGGTTCGAGTGACAGCTCACTGAAGCACGTTGTTGGAAAAGAGGCAGTGATTGGTTCGAGTGACAGCTGACTGAAGCACGTTGTTGGAACAGAGGCAGTGATTGGTTCGAGTGACAGCTGACTGAAGCACGTTGTTGGAACAGAGGCAGTGATTGGTTCGAGTGACAGCTCACTGAAGCACGTTGTTGGAAAAGAGGCAGTGATTGGTTCGAGTGACAGCTGACTGAAGCACGTTGTTGGAACAGAGGCAGTGATTGGTTCGAGTGACAGCTCACTGAAGCACGTTGTTAGAACAGAGGCAGTGATTGGTTCGAGTGACAGCAAACTGAAGCACGTTGGTTGGAACAGAGGCAGTGATTGGTTCGAGTGACAGCTGAAGCACGTCGTTAGAGCAGAGGCAGTGACTGGTACTGGAGTTGGTCAATTCGGGAGATAGGATGTCTCCTTTAATCAGTGGAGTCTCCTCACACCCGTCGGTGGGTGCCAAATCAATTTCACAGTACTTTCTGGGGAAAGTCGCACCGTCTCTGTTCAATGACGGCAAACTAAACCCTGCCACTGTTTTTACATCCAATTGGAATGGATGCTTGACTTCAAATCAGTGTTAGAGATTGTTGAAAACAGAGTAGTGCTAGTGCCTCGACACAACTAGAAAATGCCTATTTGTCAATTTCTACTCAACTTTGTATGGTTAAAAAAAAAAAATAATAATAACAGTCAAGAAGGGCTTTTCTATACAGCATAACACAGACAGATGCATTGTATGGCAGGTACAATTTCCAGATGGGATGAAGTCAAGGTCAGCAGAAAATGAGAGGACAAGGAGCAGTTTGATGTGTTAGGATAAATGTTATCGATCAGAGACCTGGACCATTCGTCTTCTAAGGTGTGCTTTGGGAAATACTACCCAGCACTCTGTCTGACCAGGTGACATTCAATGAAACCTCCAAATGATGAGATATGAGGGGCCAAGGAAACGGTGACCTTCACAGGTTATGCTGTTTACTCACGCTTTTCTCTCATTTTGTTTTTCCTTCTTTACCAAGTCAAGGTGCTCCCAAGGTGTCTTACTGCTAAATGTACAGAACATAAAACAAAAAAATAAATATATATAAATAGATAAAATACAAATATATATATAGGTTTTCTATATCAATTTGTTTTTAATTATTGTTATATGATGCTCTTTTATTATTAATAATAATAAATACATACATACATAAGCAATCAGATTAATGGTCTGGAGTTTTTAACAATAGGTCATTCATTAATACTAGATAGATCATAACATTAATAATATCCCTGCATAAGTGTTAACTTACTTGCTGCACTGTAGATGATTAAATTAAATTGATGTACATGCAAGTTCACTTACATTTGCTCATGTAATCACACACAATACTTGTTTTTTTGTTGTATTATAGTATATCTAGTAAGAAATGTGAAAAATCACCTAACTTTGAAAAAAACACTTCTGCTGTCTTTTTCTGTTGAATCTTTCATCAGATACGCTAAAATGGAAACTATCGTTACATCTCCACAACGGCTTTATTAAAATAAAAGTAGAACATGGAAGTCTATAGGTAAAACATTCTGACTACAAATCGGGTTATAGAAGTGGAATTTGGGCGATTTTCTTGGTTTAAGTTGGTGTGCCTTGTGAGTGATTACATTTTGCGATGTCTTTAGCGAGTTTGAGGACATTTGCAAGTATATAGAGAAATAGTACGACATCGCTGTTGCAGCTATATACGTGTCACTTTCAGGACAGCAATAGCTAACTTATGTTTACATTTACAGAGTTTATCTATCACTGATTTCATAAGAGCGCCCGTTTCGCTATGCTTTCTCGTTTGTTGTTGTTGTTCTTAGCTCTATTCTATTTAAATCTTTTAAAAAAACATTTCAAGTTCAAGGTTCTTTATTAGTTGTAATAGAAAAATACAGAATACTTTTCTATAGGGCGGCTAAGTGGCGCAGTGGGCAAGGCACTGGCCACTAATGCAGGAGATGCTGGGTTCGAGCCCAGCT
The DNA here is from genome assembly GCF_963971535.1 of Notolepis coatsorum. NCBI lineage: Eukaryota > Metazoa > Chordata > Actinopteri > Aulopiformes > Paralepididae > Notolepis > Notolepis coatsorum. The sequence continues at coordinate 178,688,583 of NC_140169.1, forward strand.
CTCTGCATTGCTACCAGCTTGGCTGGTCGTTCATACTAACGCAATTGGCAGTGTTAGGGGTGGGAAGCTGGTGGGTGGGGATTGGACGTTGTGGACAGCGACTCCTACAGGTCGGTTGGTGTGCCTGCGCAGCAGAATCAGGAAGCAACGGGGGCGGCGTGACCCTCCCACGCAGACCCTCGCCACTGAGAGATCACGCTGTGCAGGTGAAAAGATGCGACGGCTGCCTCCTCGTGTACCGGAGGGGACACGTGATGCAAGGCTTCGTCCACATTGCAGCCGGCCTGTGGGAGGCATGGCCTAACAGCGTTCGAGACAGGGGAGGCTAGAATTGGACAATACGAAATTGGGATGGGAGAAAAATAGAAACATGGGTGAAAAAGTAGATAAAAAAAAAAAAAAATTCTATGAAATGCTTTTTTATGTTATGAGCTCCTGGGAGTGTGCTAGATAAAAATGAATAAAAAGTATAAAATAGAAAGTCAAAAGTATGTAAGCTAAAAGTGTTCAGTCAATATACATAATATACAATATATAATACAGACTAAAAAAAAGTAAGAGTGAGTTACAGTACAATACAGTATACAGTACAAATGGGATGAGGTACAACTTAGGTAAGGTGCAATGAGGTATTAATTGTAGTGCAAATCTCTTTACCAATCAATATAAAGTGTGTTAAAGTTAAGTCTTTGATTATTCTCTTGGCCTTTCCCCTGCAACGCTTGTTGTAAATGTTCTGAAGAGTGGGAAGCCCCCCTCCAATGTGCGTTCGGCTGAACAGGCCACTCTCTGTAGTCTTGTGCAGTGCTATTCCGAAACCAGGAGGTGATGTTACCAGTCAAGATGCTCTCTATTGTGCATGAGTAGAAGTTCTTAAGTTCTTCTGACCCACTTTGAACTTCCATAGGCGCCTAAGGAAGTAGAGGCGTTTAGGTTTACTTTATTTGTTCAAGGGGGACAGTGTACATTAATAAAACATTTTACAAATGTAAATGCACCCAATTTTTGCCAAAAGGCTCATTTCCATTGGCAGTCCCCCTGCCAGAAGGTACAGGCTGAAATCCAGTGTAAAAAAAGGGTTAGCAATAAAAACAGAATAAAATCAAGATAAATACATTAGAATAAAAACACAACAAAAGCACATAGATATAGTAGGGATACAGGTCACAATACAGTCATGGACACAAGGACAGAGCACATCATGACATATTAAGAGACCCAGACATAGACAGACGCACCATATCCACACACACACATACTGTATACACATACAGACACCTCAGTGTTGACAGTTCTGGTTTTCAATGAGCCATTCCCTAACCCTGCACTTGAATGAATGGTATGATGTGGACACTCTAATTGTTTGAGGAATTGAGTTCCATTGCCGTGCCTTTTTCACTACACTGTCAATGTGTGTGGTCCATGTCAAGTCCTCGGATATGTGGACTCCGAGGTACTTAAAGTTGTTCACTCTCTCGACCGCTGCCCTGTCGATGCTGAGGGGGCTGTAGTCCCTGGCCCCTGTCGTCCTAAAGTCCACAATCATCTCTTTTGTTTTGCTGACGTTCAGGGAGAGGAAGTTCTCCTGACACCACCGCGCCAGATCCTCTACCTCTTCCAGGTAGGCCCTCTCGTCGTTGGCAGAGATCAGGCCCACCACTACTGTGTCATCAGCAAACTTGATGATTGTGTTGTTGTTCCGCTGTGCCACACAGTCATGTGTGTACAGCGAGTAGAGGAGGGGACTCAGAACACTGCCATGGGGGGGCCCCTGTGTTGAGGGTGATGGATGAGGAGGTGCAGTTGCCTGCTCTCACTACCTGGGGTCTTCCCGTCAGGAAGTCCAAGACCCACTGGCAGAGGCCATAGTTCAAGCCCAGGTCCCTGAGCTTGGCTATGAGTTTAGAGGGGACTATGGTATTGAATGCTGAGCTGGAGTCGATGAATAGCATTCTCACATAGTTCCCCTGCCTCTTGTCCAGGTGTGATGCTGCTGTGTGCAGCACATGGGCTATGGTGTCCTCCGTGGACCTGTTGGGGCGATATGCAAATTGCAGGGGGTCCAGGTTGATGGGGAGGGAGGAACAGATGTAGCCCTTCACAAGCTTCTCAAAGCACTTCATGGCTATGGAGGTGAGAGCTACAGATGAAGCCTTTAGTTTTCATGGACACTTTGCCGCGACGCACGCACGGTTATATCACGTCATTTTAATTAATTAGGAACTGTTACGACCCTGGCTCAGGGGCACGCAACCTATGTGCAAACCAACACCAAAACCCCGTACTCTAACTCAAAGTGCTACTAACTCAAGGAACTATTAAGGTAAATGTAACTAAGGTACTAGTGCAAACCCAACGGACAAGGACTGAAGAACCTAACAGCTCTTTCTCTAAGCACAGACACTGCATGTGTGTTACTAGGTCTGCCTTTAAAGCTCCCAGCAGGTAACCAATCAGCACTAATTGGCTAATTGGCAGGCCTCACCTGCATGCCCGGTGACACAGGAGTGATCAGGCCTCTAGTACATAACACCTCCCCCACCAAACTGGTTGCCCAAGAGGCAACCACTACACAACAACCCATAAACAAAACAAAAAACAACTGTGACCCCTTAGTTGTCAGGGCCACTACCACAACAGCGATAACGGGTACCACAAACACCGGTACTATGATCGTGAGAGGGCATCTGCTAGCACGTTGTCCCTCCCACGATGTGGCGAATATCCAAGTTATACGCCTGGAGGAACAAACTCCATCGCATCAAACGATGGTTCGAGTTCACCATGCTGCGAAGAAAAACCAAAGGGTTATGGTCTGTATACACAACAAGGGGTAAACTGGAGGATCCAACAAAAACATCAAAATGTTTCAAGGCAAGAACCGGGTCGGCCCCTGTCGAACACGACCACCGATACCGATCTGTCAGAATTATACTGCAAACCAAAATCAACCTGAGAACTGCGTTTAACAGAACAGAACACAGCACAACAAAACCATAGATCACTGATACCACCACCGCACCCATATCCATCCCACCTGGCACTGGCAGTTCAGGATACTGCAAACCGTGAACATCCAGAGTAGGATGTACCGCCTCAGGTACAGCCCCAGTGTACCGGGAACATGGCAGTACGACAGTCACAACAACGTCTGGAACACCATCTAAAATGGCGTCACCCAAAATAACATTGTCCTGATCAAAAACAAAATGGCTGCCACTCCACTGACCAGGTCGCGAAGGCGGCTCCTGCTCCACAGGACACAGGTAACTAGGTTGACCATCACACCTAGTGCATGGCAGAGAATCAGTGTGGACATGTGGATCAATGTCAGCATCATCAACTGACATATTGGGACCATTCCTGCCCCCAAGTGAAACATTAGGGACAATAGAGCTACTGTGGGAAGGCTGGCAGCCTAAGTCAGGCTTAGTAGCCTCTCCAACTAGAACGGTGTCACATGAAACAACAGCACCTCTCATAGCATCCTCCAATTCGTTCGTGGCCTCAGCCAACGTACAGGCTGGGAAGACCTTGAGACACTGCGCTGCCATATCATCTCCTGTCACATGCTTCTCCGGCACGCATGTCAACTCTGGTTTCACCACCGGGCCTAACACAAAGCCACAATCAAGAGAATCATTATGCAGAGGTACATCCACCGTGTGCTTTCCAAAATTCTCAACAGGTACACATTTTAATTCAACAAAGAATGTGTCACTAAGGGTAATGTCCCAAGTCGAAGTATCAACAACATCACTTTTGTCCTTTGACATTTCTCGTGCCACAGCACACACAGGAAACACTCCTGGATGTTTCTGTGCCAGCTCATTAGAAACCTCAGAAACCACAGGAATGGGAGTTACAACCGGAGTAGCCAGCACTTTGTCACCAGCCAAATCATTCCCTAGAATGAAGGACACCCCCTTTATGAGAATGTGAGAACATACCCCCACAACAACATTGCCTGATACTAAGGGAGAATTGAGCGTGACCTCATGCAAAGGTGCATCCACAAATCCACCCCCAAAGCCCCGAACAACGACACCGGAATGCAAAGAAGAGTTTTCTGAAAACGGCAAAAAAAACTCCAGAATGAGGGACTGAAAAGCACCGGTATCTCTCCAAATTGTTATAGCCTGTTTGGACTCTAGTGCATTAGTCAGGGAAACAAATCCATTCATCATAAACCTTGAGGAACCCTCAAGCTCTTTGTCCACACGTTTGATACTTCCCCCATCCCCATCTAACGTTGGCATAGGCGTTCTGCATATGGTTTCTACCAGAGCCACGGTTCTGAAATTTTTCTGCTCAAGCACCGGGCACCCAGCAACGATATGACCAGGTTCTTTACAGTAGAAACAGATAATCCCTTCTGGGAATGCACCAGCAGAACCACCCCGCCTAGGAGGTGAAGTTAACTGACCAGCAGACGCAGGTTTTGGGAAACGGCCCCCCTGAACAGGATGCCTATCCCCGGACTCAACACGGTAGTCCTCCAAAAACAGGGACTTGTGTGTCAACACAAACTCATCAGCGAAGACAGCGGCGTCGCCTATCTTCGATACCTTACGCTCATTTAGATGTGTGGAAACGGTATCAGGAACACATCTTTTAAATTCCTCTAGGAGAATCAACTGCCTAAGCTGCTCTTTTGACTCTGCCTTCTGAGAAGTGCACCACCTGTCAAACAGGTTCTCCTTCTCCCTTCCAAATTCAACATAAGACTGCCCCTCCGACCTGCGATAACCTCTAAAACGCTGACGATAGGCCTCGGGACCAACTCATAAGCCCTCAAAATGGAAGCTTTAACCAGCTCATAATCAGCGCTTTGTTCAAGGGACAGAGCAGTGTAGGCTTCTTGTGCCCTACCAACTAAAACACATTGCAGCAGCAGTGTCCAGGCGGTATCAGGCCACTTCAATGTGGTTGCCACCCGTTCAAAAAGGGGAAAATATCTTTCCACGTCTTTCTCAAAAAATGGAGGCACCATCCTAATATTCCTGCCTACATCAAACCCGGAACGTGACTCTGGATACAGAGCACCCGCCTGCAAGGCAGCATGCTTATATTCAAGCTCCTTCTGTGCACGCTCGTGCTCCAGCAACATTTGTTTCTCCTTAAACTCACGCTCCTTAAGCTCACGCTCATGCTCACGCTCCTCTTTCCTCTCTCTCTCCTTAAGCTCACGCTCCTCTTTACTCTCTCTCTCCTTAAGCTCACGCTCCTCTCTCCTCTCCTCACGCTCTCGCTCTAGCTGCCTTTCCTTAAACTCCAACTCCCTAATCCTCCACTCACCCTCTACACCAGGTAATAGCGGAGACGCGCGAGACGAAGGAGGCTCCTCCACCCTCTCCTCAAGCACCTGCTCTCTAATGAGTAACACCCTTAAAGCACTCAAGGCAGATGGCTTCAAACGTTTCTCCCCTGCAGAAAGCTCTACCCTGTAGTGTACAGCAAGTTCTAGCAGTTGTTCTTTGGAAAACTTGTCTAATAAGTCATGAGACGGGCGATCAACAAAGTCCCTGATGGAAGCCATTGACACTGAACCAGCCACCCCAAGCTACACACCCTACCTCACAGACACGAAGAACCACTAACGAACCACGAAGACCCCCCCAACGAACCACTGAAGAACCACGAAGAACCACTGAAGAACCATGATTAATGCTAAATGCCAATAATAACAACCAGAAGGGAACGCGGTGGAAATGTGAGCTCTACAGAGCGCACCTTTCTAGGTTGCACAAAAAAATTAAAAAAATTAAATAAAAAAAACACACCCACCCTAAATAGACGTGTCATACACGCAGGGTGTTAGGTGCTACCAGGTATGCTCACCAAACACCCAAACAAACAAAATAAATCCAACAAACAATTCCAAACAGGTGCGCCTTCTAACCTGATATGACTACATATGCTTCTACGTCTAAACTGCAGAAAAAACCGGCCCACCACATGTCTACCCTAAGAAACACTAAATCAAGCCCTACCACACTACCTGTGTTTTTTGGCCGCCCTAATCTACCTACCCTTAAACTAATGCCCTGTAGACCTAACTTTCTTCAACCACACCTGCTACCAGTCAAAGATCATATACCAATCATTTCATTGACCGCCCCAGGAGTACGTGGTGCACAGGACGCTAACCAACAACCAGAAAATAATGTCCCTATCTACATGTGGTGCCCACTAAACTATATATTTTAACAGCATAAGTAGTCACATCAAATTACAAACAAATACGGCATACTCACCTGTTTGACGAAATGGCTCGAACCCCCACGTTACACCATATGTAACGAACACCACCCAAACCATAATACCATGACACCCCGTGTAACACAAAAAAAAAAAAACACCAAACAAAGTTCTAGGGGTAAAAGATCCCAGACGAGCGCCCAACTGTTACGACCCTGGCTCAGGGGCACGCAACCTATGTGCAAACCAACACCAAAACCCCGTACTCTAACTCAAAGTGCTACTAACTCAAGGAACTATTAAGGTAAATGTAACTAAGGTACTAGTGCAAACCCAACGGACAAGGACTGAAGAACCAACAGCTCTTTCTCTAAGCACAGCCACTGCATGTGTGTTACTAGGTCTGCCTTTAAAGCTCCCAGCAGGTAACCAATCAGCACTAATTGGCTAATTGGCAGGCCTCACCTGCATGCCCGGTGACACAGGAGTGATCAGGCCTCTAGTACATAACAGGAACCCAGGCTGCTGTTCTGTTCTGTATCGTTAGTGGCTTAGCTTGGCATCACTACTGCACTATCTCGCGTACGTGCACGCGTACTGAATAAACCACAAATGTACCTCTAATACCAGTATTAGTCTGACCACACCCCTCATCAGCTTACCTTCATAAGCAGGTGTGTGGTCACCTGCTCTCCTCCTTCTCGCTTTCACCACAAGGAAGAAGTGCCTCGGTAGATCCCCACACTTGACACCATGATGGAAGAAATTGGATTAGGAACAGCTTGGGAAACAAGGATACGTTGACATCATATCTTTATTTTCTCTCTCACTATTTTCGAGAAAATACGGCGATATTGTCTTCGTACTGGAGTGTCTAGAAGATGATGATCATTCTAAAAACCCTCCACCGGTTTTCGTATTGGGAGCACGCCGCTGCATGCTTCTCAACTGCAGTTCCTTGCTGTGTTTGTTGGGGTGAAACCTGTCAGGCCACGGCTGAACTGTCGGACATGCCGCTGTTGTGAGAAGCGGTGCGTTCCAGGTTGGGTGAGTAGTGTTTGCTGGCGGGCTCCACTTGTCTGTTAGTGCTATGGGGGCTACTTGACAAAGTTTATGGAAACCGGCCCCAGGCTAGGGTCCTTTGTTTAGCCGCCTAGGCGACAGAAGGCCTTGGTCTGGAGACCATTATAGTTTTAACTAGTGGGCCGCGACCATTGACACTGGTGATCCCTGTGTGTTCTGGACGAGTGGATTCTCTCTGTCACCGTGTTAAGACCCCATCTTTCATATCCAAATGAGAGTATTCCTTCACGAGGGGATATGTGCATGTAATGTGCGATAGCGGCAGATTCATGTTCGAAGTCAGCTACACAGGCCAGTTGGTACTGTGCTGATTCCGCCGGATGTTCACCGTTGTGAAGCGGTGTTGACGTCTTGTTTTCTCTTTTCTCTTAAAAAGTGAGGAGAGGTTCAGAACGGCGGCCTGTCTGGGTGAGTGTTATGTCATTGTTTACATGTTCATAGCTTACGGTTAGCCAGTCAGCTGTTAACTGCTGCGTTAGCCTGCTGGATCGCTGCATGGCCTGCTTAAGGCCTACTATTAGCCGGTCAGCTGTTAGCTGCGGGGCTAGCATGTCGTGGTCGCTGGGTAAACGTTAGCTTGCTGCTAGGGCCATGGCTGGCGCGGGGTAGCTTAGCTTCTCGCGCGCCGCCGGAGCTCGCTTCTGATCGCCGTTGGCTTGATGCTATTCTGTTGAACGTGCTTTGATTTTAACATGTTTTACACTCTTGACCGCGACGTCATCCTTGACAGGGGATGTTTCGTCGACCCTGCCCTGAGCCTGGACGGGGATTGCGTCAACAAAGAGGACTGTAGCGACTGGTTGGAGCGGCGACGCTGCCCGGATCGAACAACACAGGTCGGCTGTGTTCTACGGTGTCTTGTGACTGCACTTCGCTGATCTGCGTTTCGGGTAGGTACGGGGTTGGCCAGACCTCATAACACGTCTTCTGGTTTTACTTTGCTAAATGTATTGTGAATAACGGTGTTTTTTCCCAAAACGTGTGTTGTTGCAATGCATTTAGGGTACGTTGCGGGTTATGTGTGAGCTGTTTTTGTCACTGGCAGTTAGCTTCTCCGTGCAGATCGTGATGTGTTGATCTGGTTGTTGTGTGAGAAACATCATGGTGTTTATGTGTACCGTGTACTCACTACTAAGGCAACTAACCTATGAAGCTATGCTTGGTGACAAGTGAGTAAAGGAATGTTCTTTCTCAGACTGTAATGACAATGAACAGTGTGTTCACACATTAACAGGTTTTCCTGTTTTAACTGGCCGTATTGAGGGTAAAATAGGAGGATTGTGTTTTCCCCCCCGGTTCCCTGGGGACTTTATCACCTCCTATCAGACATGTTGTGCATTAATTGTGTCTTTTGTGTGGTAGGGATACGATGTAACTCTTAGCTTGATTGCTGAGGTTGTGCTAAATCAGCTGGAGAAACTTATTTCCTAAAGGGAAATTGGTTTGGTTGCTGTCATGTGTGCTTAGCAAGGCCTGTGGTCGATACTAATCAAGAATGATGTATTCTCTCATTGTGAAAAAAACGGCGTTCCTCTGTTGAGTGTTTTTGCCATTTTTTGTAGGTGATGATGGGTTGTGTGTGTCATGTGACCTACAACTGGGTTGTACTGGCCACAGAAGCACATGTGTATGTTGGACCGGGGTTCTTAGAGCCCTCTCTATTCTGTGTTTTTCCTTGGTAAAAATCAGATAGCAGGTTAGCTCATGCGCTGTGTGGAGCTGTGAAACGCTTCATAGAGCTGACTATGACTGTGTCATATTCTCTTTTTGTCGTTACGTCGTATCATGGGTGTGGGGTCGTAAAGGGGTGAACTGGTAACCTTTCCTCTCCCCATTGTTCTGTCGGTCAGGGGTACACCCCCTGTCCTTCAAGGTTCCCGTCACGTGGCGGTTCGGCACGTTACGGGGGGGAGGGAGTTCCTGGTCCCACGGCCTGGTATATTGGGCGTGTGCACCGCAGGAATTCCCCCGCCATAGAGTACGTCACCGTGCGCGTCTCTGTTGGTAGGACTTCCGTGTGCTGTTCAGGTCCATGTGATGGATCTGTTTTCAGGGGGGGTGGTCAGGGCTCCTCCTCACCAAGCGCCTATTCAGGCCTTCTGTGAGTTCGGACTCCTTCTTCCATGTGAGGAAGCCTCCATCAGAGTACAGAGCCTTCCTCCTCAGATTGTCAAAGTGAGTGGACCCTCTAGAAGGGTCCTTTTCTATTGTATGTATATTCGATTCAATTCGTTTGTTGAGTGTGTATGGGTTCAGTGCCTCTTCCCCGGAGGCCCTAAAACCAGTTTTTTACATGGCTCAAGGTGCAATATATTCTTTTCAATCTGTACAGCTCGCGTGGGAAGTCTCTCTGGGGATCCCCGTCTCTTTCCTATGGGAGGGTGGTGGGAATAAAAAATGTGAAAAAATGTTACCCCGGCTGTGTAGACTGGGATACATACTGTTGATGCTTCCTTCTTTCTATTCCAGAAGTGTTGGAGTTAGGGAGTGTCACACCCCTCTTGTCGTTCCCCTGGGCGCCTTGGGGATTCAATGACAGGTCTAAATAGCCTGTTCATTGATGGGGGTGTGTCCCGACGCACGTATAGTGCTAGCTCGCTGTAAACAGGCGATTGGCTGGCACGCCTTGGTTGCTTGTGGTTGAAACAGCGTTTTTATAAAGCAACTGAGATGGGGGTTTTTCCTCTTCCGACGACCACATCCCATGACCTGGGTGGGTTGTCGACGGATTCTCGTTCATGTCTGGGGGATGATGACGGGATGGATCTGAACATATGTAGTGGGGTCTCACGCCCTTGGGGTGGGCCACCAGGCGCGGTTCGTCCGAACGTCTGGGTGGCGCCTTCTTTTCATGTTAAGATCAACACGCATATCTGCCCTTCTCCTGGAGTAGGCATGTCGGCGTGGTTAGGGCACGGGACTGGTTCTGGTCACGCTGGTCCAGATCAGTTGAACCCGTTGTCCGCCGGGGATGCAGATCTGCTGTTCTGGTACCCTGAGGGACTTGGGCTTTTTTCAGGGGGAAAAATGCCAGGTCGGTCTGGGTGTCACAGGGTTAAGCGCTATGGAGACCCTGGTTGGGTATGTTTTTACTCAGCACTGTCGTCATGGCTTACAGCCATGCCATTCTGTACGCGCTCGATCTCGTCGGATCTCGGCCGCTACACAGGTTGGTCCTGGTTAGTACTTGGTTGGGAGACCGCCGGGGAATACCAGGTACGGTGTGCTTAGGGGCTGGTTCTCCATTATTTTTCGCTCCTCTCTCACGCATGGCGAAGAGGGGCCTGTGGGGGTGGTTTTTTGACCTCCTCTGGTGACCCTGTGCTTCCCGTACCGCCAGGCCCGGTCCGAAGTGATGTTTGCGACCCGTAGGCCTGGGTTAACCCTTTTTGGAAACTGAAACACTTGTACTGCGGTATAGCCGGTGTATGCCCGCAGGTGTGTTTTGGAGTTTTTTCTTGAGGGGTTATAGGAACAACCACCGCATTGGGTAACACCGAGGTGGTTGATTCCCTGGTGTGTTGGAGCAGTGTCAACTCCCGGGTTCACCGTTTGAGGGTGCCCCTGCACGTTCATGACGTCTGCCAATCGTGTCAGCCTTCTCTGCCTCGACCCCTCTGGGTGGGGGTTTTTAAATGGAGGCTTGGTCATGCAACACCGCCAGCTTACGCTCCTTCCGCCGGTGCGGCTGTGTTCAGCTGTCCCCTCTGGCGCCTGTCTCGTCCGCAGTCTCCAGGCTAGGGTTAACAGCCTGTTGCCTGGTTTTTCCCCGGTGCGCTGCCTGCTTCCGTTGGTTAACCTTTTTGTGTGCTTACGGCCATGCTGACTGCCTGTTCTACAGGGTCAGTGTGCCAGGCGGTGTACTATTGGGGGGACGGGGCCCGCTCGGCTTACGGCCATACCAACCTGAACACGCCCGATCTCGTCCGATCTCGGAAGCTAAGCAGGTTCTGGCCTGGTTAGTACTTGGATGGGTTTCCGCCTGGGAATACCAGGTGCAGTAACTGAGGGGCCTTTGTCCGAATACGCTGGCGATGTGGGGGGCGGGGCACTACGTGCCCACCTGGTGGGGTCTTGATGCTGGCATCATGGACTTCTCCGGGCCCCCATTCCAGGGAGTCCAGTCCTTTTGGTGGGTCTGGGTCTTCCTTCGCGCTCCGCTGCTACGGCCTTGCCACGGGGTTGGGTTTGCCCTTGGCCCCGTGATTCTGGGGGCAGTAACGAGGTTGTTCCTCCGTTCGTTCCCGGGTGGCATGCGGGTTGTGCGTGTGTGTAGTTGTGGGGTCAAGCCACGGTCTGCTCACCCTGTGCGTTAAGTTGCTTGAGTGCCTCTTCGCACGGTCGGGTCCGTCGCCTTCCCGTGAAGCCTCTAATAGGGGGGATACCCTCCATTAGGGGGGGTCGGGGGGGCTCGGCCCTCCCTGTTCTGATGGTTTTGGGGGGCTGTCAGCGGGGTGTATTTGTCAGCCAAGTGGCTCCGCTTGGCCTCCCTTGTGCAGTAGTGATGCCAAGCTAAGCCACTAATGATACAGAACGTTAGGTTATGACTATAACCAAGTTCTGTTAGTTAGGGGCGATGCTTGGCATCAGACGGCCGCTGCAGCCCTTGTCCTCACCTTGTGGTGAAAGCTTGGGAAGGAGGAGAGCAGGTGACCACACACCTGCTTATGAAGGTAAGCTGATGAGGGGTGTGGTCAGACTAATACTGGTATTAGAGGTACATTTGTGGTTTATTCAGTACGCGTGCACGTACGCGAGATAGTGCAGTAGTGATGCCAAGCATCGCCCCTAACTAACAGAACTTGGTTATAGTCATAACCTAACGTTTTATGCCGCCAGGAGGCGCAAAGTCGACCGGCGGCGGTCTATTGAGTATTGACTTCCTCATTCATCACTGTGCCTTTGTGTCGATAAGACTTTATTGTGAATTTAAAATACGCTGGTAAAGTGGGGAGGGAGATTGTTCATTCAAGTAAGCTATAATACAGTATTATATGGCCACCAGACATTCTCTCTGTGAAATTGCATTTATCCGTCGCGCAAAAAGCTGTTTTCTTTTACTTTGAAAGATTGTCACTTCCACCTCAGTACTCAGCTACAGGGAATGAAATACGTTGGTAAGCTAGCAAACATTGCATTCCTTATTAATTTCAGTAACGTTATGTTTTTCATCTGGAATGCAACTGTCTGGATTATGCATTGAAACTCAAAATACAGTAAATAAACTAATAAAACGTTCAAACTGTTCCAACTTGTGTATTGTTTTCATAAAAGTTGACTAAGATTGTACTCTTGTATTTTGCACTGTACAGTATGTCACAGGTGAGCTTGCTAGCCATTTGATTGTTAACGTGATACTCTGCAGTGCAGGTGAATAAAGTAGAAGCACTTCTTATAGTGTACAATGGGGGAAATAAGTATTGTTCAGTAAATGTATTTCCAATTAGCGTATTCAAGCGAAATTTGCACCAGACGTTTGTATTAACTCAAGAAATCTAAACATTAAAGTCCATATGTAAATAAAGTTATGTGTAATCAAGTGGAATGAAACAGGAAAAAAGTATTGGACACACTAAGAAAAAGCAGTACACCACAGCAAGGAAAGGCAAGGAACTAGCTGAAAACCAAAACGAATTAGGAGGCAACTCTACCTCCTATCTGTGCTAATAATGTCAACTGGGTTAGAATATATTAATGGGCTATAAAAAAAAATGTGTTTGTTACCAAGGTGCCACACAAGAAACATCAACTGATGGGTAAAAGCAAAGGGCTAGCCTCTCAAGACCTTCACAAACAGATTGTTGCAAATCATGAAAATAGAATTGGCTAAAGACGTATTTCACAACTTCTGAATCTTCCAGTAAGCACCATTGGGGGCATTATCCATAAGTGGAAGCAACATCACTCCATCATCAACCGGCCATGCACTGGTGCTCCTCTTTCCTGTGACAAAATGGCATCCAATGTAATAAAAAAAGTCAACCAACAAACTAGAATCTTGTACCGGATCTCGTCTCTGGTAAACAAGAATACCCTGAAGACTCTGGCAGGAGCACTCATTCAAGGGTACTACGACTATGCATGCACCTCATGGTACCAAAGCACCTCAAAGGCGCTAAAAACAAAATGACAAACATCTCAAAACAATCTGGTCAGACTACTGCTTGACCTTACTCCTAGAACCCACCTCACCCCTGCCCACTTTGACAACCTAGGATGGCTTAGAGTAGACGCAACTTGCAATGGGCCTGGTCTACAAGATACACTACACGACCAAGGTACCCATGTACATGTCAAAATACTTCCCACTTTCAAAAACACTCTCAAAAAACACCTACGGGAGACTGCAATTCTAAACTGGCCCCTGTAAATGTCCTAACACAACCCCCCCCAATGTACAGTAAATGACCAAGTATAATAATAATAATAACTTCGTTTTATATAGCGCCTTTCAGAGGACCCAAGGTCGCTTTACATAGGGGGGGGGGGGAGATGACAAATTAACAAACATAGTGGACAGACACAACATATACATATAAAGTGAGAAAGTTAGGGGTTGAAGAGGTGGGTTTTGAGCAGTTTTTTAAATGAGTCCAGAGTTGGGGCGGTGCGGAGTTCTGCGGGGAGGGAGTCAATATTCCAATGTACAGTTTTGCTTGTTCAGTTGTACAGTGTCCCCCACCCACTCCTCCTACCCAACCTCCCCCCCAACCTCCTCCAATGTACAGTTTCTATGTCAAATGTATATACTCTCTTTTCTAGACTCTTTTCGTATCACAAACAGTACTGTATTTGCAAATCTGGTATGTCATAGATGTAGCAGTACTGTCTATCTGTATGTCATGTATGTCATATATGTTATGATGAATTGAAAATGGGGGACCCTGATGTAAACAAGACGAAAGTCTTTCTCTGGTCTGCATCCCCTTAACAATTGTATGTATTGAGCTGTACTGTACTGTACCCATTCTGCAATCTGTTAATAAAATGTTCAATCAATCAATCAATCTCCCCGTACTGTGGTTTCTTCTCAACCTTGGGAGGAATGGAATTGAGGTACATGAGTGTAGCAGATAAACATGCTCCTTTAAAAAAGTTCACAGTCAAATCAGCCCCATGGATAGATAGTAGCTTAAGGATTTTAATGAATGAGAGAGACATAGCCAAAAAAGCATCAGTGTGTTCCAGTTCTGCAGTGCTGCGCCAACAATTAGCATTTCAATGGTGTGTTTGTGTGTGTGGGGGTTTCGCCGCATTTCAATGTCACACCTACAGTACATACACAGTATAGTCACTCTACTACCCCCCTGTTGGGATGGAGGGAGAGACGAGACAGACTGAATGAAAACTTGTTTTCAAGTTTAATGTACATTAAGTTGTAAAGCACTTTGGATAAAAGCTCTATATAAATGCTGTACTCTGTCGTCTACTCTAAGCCATCCTAGGTTGTCAAAGTGGGTAGGGGTGAGGTGGGTTCTAGGGGTAAGGTCAAGTAGAAGTTTGACCAGTTTGTTTTGTGATGTTTGTAATCTTGTTTTTAGCGCCTTTGAGGTGCTTTGGTACCATGAGGTGCAAGCATAGTCGTAGTACCCTTGAATGAGTGCTCTTGTTAGAGTCTTCAGGGTATTCTTGTTTACCAGAGAGGAGATCCGGTACAATAATCAAGTTCATTGGTTGACTTTTTTTATTACCTTGGATGCCATTTTGTCACAGGAAAGACGACAAGCACAACACCAGCCTCTGCCACAGCGATGCATGTCAAGCTCTCTCTCGTCTGTTGTGCATTAACGTATTGTGTGTTTATAAGCAAGTATTACACCATATTCAAAACACGGTCCTCTCAAATCACCATGTCCTCCAACACACAACCTAAAGAAGTTTGACATCCAACCACAGTGCAAATGTAACAGTAAAGTGCAATAGTGATATACAATGAACAGGTGATTAAACTCTGTGTAAAATATATAAATTAGTACTACTGAGTAATAGTGCTAATTACTACTCAGATGTATGTATAGAGTTGTAGTATAATACAGTGATAAATGCTTATGTCATAAAGGACAGTTATTAATGTGATACTGCATTTGCACACATTTGTTACACCTGATTTTGTAAGTAAGAGGTCTGGACATGGACATGGTTGCAGCCATTTGTTTTATTATTAATTTCAATTTGGAACGTCACACAACTCAAGCAAAGTAATAACATGGGAGCATGTTCTAGTGTGAGGAAGTGTGCTCTTCTGTCCAGCACCTAGTATTTATCGTTTTGATGCGCATGCTTCTGTAAACCTTGTGCGAGACATGGTTTTGGATCCATCAACTTTAGTACTACTGAGTGTAGTGCTAATCAGATGGCACAGTCTCTTACATTTCAAATGCATGGGGAGGAAGAGTTTATACCCGACATTTCATTAATAAAACCTTCTACATTAAAGCTCTTATATAACCGTGAGACAATAATTTTTGCTTTTGGGACCTTCGTCATTCTGGAGACTGCTATGATGTTGTGGTCACTGAAACCTACAGGAACAGAGACTGCCTTTGAGCATTGGTCTGGCACGTTTGTATAAATATGATCAATACATGTAGATGAAATGCCAAATGCAAAACCTGTTTCTATCTTTTCTAAAAAATATTAAAACCTTCTATAGTTACAGCAGAATCAGAGAAGGAATCATCAAGGTGCGTTTCAGAGATGGCAAGGATATTAATCCAGTTAGCTTTGACCATACATTCAATTTCATAGCACTTATTTCTCAGACTACACACATTGATATGAGCTATAACCAAAACCCTTATGCAAGCCTAGCTTAATACAGGAAGTGTCAGTAGGCCTACCGACCATAAAGCAATAGTCTCAATGGGTTTCAGAATAACCAGGGAGTGATACTGGACAGTTGGTTGTTGATATATAGTCTATCCACTACAAGGGCGTTTGTTTAGGCTTCGATGATCTTTTACTCAGTTTGGGCTTAATACAGTCTGTAATCTTCTGTGACTTTGTCTGAATGTTAAGCTATTTCAGTACGATAAAAGTACAAAACTTTATTCACCTGCACTGCAGATTATCACGTTAACAATCAAATGGCTAGCAAGCTCACCTGTGACATACTGTACAGTGCAAAATACAAGAGTACAATCTTAGTCGACTTTTATGAAAACAATACACAAGTTGGAAGTTTGAACGTTTTATTTTTACTTTCGTCTTGTTTACATCAGGGTCCCCCATTTTCAATTCATAATGACATACATGACATACAGGTAGACAGTACTGCTACATCTATACATTTATGACATATCAGTTTTGCAAATACAGTACTGTTTGTGATACAAAGTAGTAGTAGATAGTAGTATAGACATAGCAGCATAGTAGGTAGTAGTAAATAAAACGATATGCAAATATACAGTAAGGAACCTGACGCGTCGCTAACTCCGCCATCACAACCATTGAACTATTATAACTCTGTTACACCTATACACGGCTGGCCCATAGTAGGTAGTAATAGATAGTAATACATACTGTACTGTAGTCAGAAATAAAACGTTACCAAAAGAATAATATTCTAATGATATTATCTGTCTAACTCGGCCGTCCCCGTCCACTACCGCTGCTGCAGACTCAGCCGAACGTTTAGGCAAATCACAGACGCCGATACTACAACGTCTCTCTGTGGTGCCACGCAATAGGTTGAATCGTAGTGAGCTAAGTTGAAGACAATGGTCGAGGTGTTTCCTGTTTCATAATACGAATTTCATAATTAAAGCGGCCCGCTTAAAAAATAAATAAGAGCTTGTGCCGTTTCAACGTTGACAGTTATCAATCGCTTGCGCTCAAAGGATATTTTATAAAACGAGGCATACAATATAATACTATGTATTTGAGCCAAAACATGTGGTCAGAACACAGTGCATTTTGGCCATTCGCTCTCATTCTCTCTCAGCCTCTCTCTCGTTGTCACCAGCTGTATGAGAGCGCCCTTCCTAGTCCACTCTCTCTCTGCCTCTCTCTCACTTTGCCGAGGGCGGAGCTCGTCCAGCACGTTGTCACCAGCTGTATGAGAGCGCCCCCGCTGGTCATTGTTAACATTAACCAAGCAAAACGGCATCAAAACGGCCCCAAAACAGTTGTTCCATGACTATTTATGGCTGTATCTGTACAGGGCGATAGTCGTTGAGGCAAGCAGTCGTGGATTTTTTGGGTACAGGGATAATGGTGGACTTCAGTTGCTATTGCATGTACATATTTGTGTTTTATTACACATATATGTACATACTGTACATACCAACTATTTTGCCTGTTTTATTTAGTGAGTTTTTCTTTACCATCGCTGGGGTATGTCTGTGAGTGTTGCATTTATTTATTTTACATTTATTTTGGATTTCATGGTGGATTTATTGTGATGTTTCTTCTTGACTTGTTTAATAACTTGTCCGGCCCATGGGGACATTAACTGTGATTGCAGGCTTTACAAATACATTTCTGCACATCCGTCATTCCTTCTTGGTTGGCACCGGGGGGACATCACTTTACAGCGGCGTGTCTGCCGCTACATGTGGCCACGGTTGCTCTTCTTGGCCACGTGGGACTGATGAGCAACCGGCAGGCGAGCCAGAGTGTTCCAAGTTGATAAGCGCATCTTTGGAACATATTGGATTAACTTTCTACGGATGTACGGAGACTTCAGAACTGAGTCAGTCTTCTGGGTCACTCCTGGGGGTTGGTAAGTGGTGCTCGGGACGCTGCAGAAACGCTCCCCAGTGCTCCTTATTTCTTCCCATGCCTCTCTCTCCTCTTCCAAAAACAGGCTCAGCTAGCATCCCGGCCAGGCTGTTACCTAGGTCAAGAGACCAAGGAAAAACAGTAAGACTATGACTAACACAAAGTATGGATATCTCGTTTTGAAACGGGACTATTCTTGTTCCAAACTCCTTCCTCCTCCTCTCATCTTAGCACGTACCATTATATACAAGTTTATATACCAACAACAGTGGTTGTCTGTAATATAACATACTGTAGTGTAAGTAATCAGTTAGGATTAAAATACACATCATGGATATTAGTCAAATGAACGTAAAGGTTTTAGTATGACGGTGCAGAATCCATATCATAGCTAACGTAGCCTATACTGAATTGATGGCGCCTCATATGAAAGCGTGTACCGTTTGCATAACAAGTTTACATGTGCTCCCTCCTGCGTATTCTTTGGGAGCACGGTAAATTGGTTTCACAAACCTTGGATTAGACGTTCCCCCTACCTCCATTATGGGTGCTGTCTATGAGTGATTGCCTGCACGGTGAGATGAAAGGCTAGCCTGGGAGCTGAGGCGCTGAGGCGAATGGGATGCGATAATGAAATGAAATGAGGCATGAACATTGGCTGTTATCACTTAAGAACATGGAAAAAGGGGGTAAGGGGAGCCCTACCGGAAGGACCTGGGAGATCTAGGCTCGGCCCATTTCCTAACCACCTTTAATGGGGCCTGTGTGCATCTGCTGGTGTTGGGAGAGTTCATCAATATGCAACAAAACACCTTTTTCTTTGGGGGTTATGTTTTTTTGTGAAGAATGCACATTCCAATGTGCATGGGTGGAAAATAACAAAGCACCTGTACTCAAAAGTGCCCATATTATGGCTATTTCCCAGTTTAATATTTTCCTACTTACAAACATGTGCATGTTTTTATGATCAAAAAGCACCTCTACAGGCTGTGTGTGCAGCACTCAGGCTCACTCAGCCTAAATCAGGGGATTTGTATGTTTTCAGAGATTTACTGTAGTTTCTGAATACATTATACTTTACACGTTATGAACATGTGGAAAGATTGTGCACTATGTAGCACTTCATTGTGGAGTTAGATGGTTAAAATCGTTTTTCACCATTTTTGTGTTCAGGGTTATTTTTGGGCCTGAAATCATGGCTTGCTGACACTTGCTGCCATCCTTAGTATAACCCTTCCACTAACACTATATAAAAACTAGAGCACATTAGCATTGGTTCTCCCAGAGTTGATAGTAGGTCAAAAGCGTTCTGTCTGTTCTGAGAATAACTGGACTTTGGCTATTTATACAGTTAGCATTATCATAGTTTGTATAGATATAATATACATTGTGTATTATGCTTAGTTTTATAGTTTAGTTTTAGTTTATCTATACTGTAGCTTATCTAGTTTATATTTATAGTTATAGTTTGTATAGATAGAATAATACGTTTACAGGGCGGCTGGGTAGCGCAGTGGAGAATGCACTCGCCTACCACCGCAGAGACTCTGGGATGGAATCCAGCTGTCAGCGGTACCTCCGGCTTGGTCAGTCGTCCCTACTAACACAATTGGCAGTGTTAGCGGGTGGGAAGCCGGCGGGGTATGTGTCCTGGTCGTTGTAAACTGCGGTTCCTACTGGTCAGTCGGGGCGCCTGTTCAGCAGGGAGGGGATCTAGGGGAGGTAGTGTGATCCTCCCACGCGTTACGTTCCCCCAGTGAGAGTCCTCGCTGTCAGGTGAAAAGAAGCACCTGGTTGACTCCACATCGGAGGAGGCATGTGGTAGTTCTACACCCTCCCTAGGCCAACAGTGGGGCAATGCGCGCAACGACCAGCAAGGGAATTGGCATAACGACTAAATTGGGATGGGAGCAAAAATACAGAAAAAGTGTGGGGGGGGGGGGGGGGGGGGGGGGGGAATAAAAAATGTAAAATATATAATATACGTTTACTATGTTTAGAAATGTACTACGGTTGAGGAGCCGGGGAAAACAAGTATCTCACGTTTTTCTGAATGTATGTAGCCTACATTGAAAAAACTGTGACAATAAAATATTCTGAATCTGAATTTATCCAGGAAGTTCTGATATCTTCCAGGGAGTCCTGGGAATGTTTAGAAAGTAAATAAATGGGGAGCTCCCGTAGCTCACCGCGTATCTCGGCGCCATTTCGGCGTCGGGGACAACCGTGCTCGTCACGGATCTGGGGTACACGAGTTCGACTCCCGGACTCGCCGTATTTTCTCAGAGTGTCTTCCCCTGATCTATATCCCATTCAACCTGTTTCTGTCGGTCATGCTTGACCAGAAAAAGCGATAAACGCTAAAAAATGAAGTTTAAAAAATAAATAAAAAGTAAATAAATGGCCTTCCTCTCAGCTAACAAGGATTCACAGTATACAACACTGTACATTTCGGATATATTATTATTATTATTATTATTATTATTATTATTATTATTATTATTATTATTATTATTATTATTATTATTATTATTATTATTATTATTATTATTATTATAGACTGTAACCGAGTCTGACTTGTAGATGGGGAAGAAACAAAACATATTTACTTTTGTTTACCCCTCATAACTCAAAACACAGGTCTGGCTGATTATCTGGGGCATGTAAGAACTAAGAAGCCACAGTGCTTCCTGCAGCTGAAAAAAACAAGATAAGATAAGATAAGATATTCTTTTATTGATCCCCTTGGGGAAATTCAGGCATCATAGCAGTATGGGAGAGGGGGAGGGGAGGCACAGGTATGGGCATGGCAATTGTAGAAAAACACAAATATAGGCAATCAAATGATAAAGATAAAAAATAAACCGTGTAAACAATATAATTAACTCTGAATATAAGAATATGAGAAATTAAACAGCGTAATCAAAGGTGCAGATGAGGTCTGTATGCCCCATCAGTTATATTATACGTTACCATAAATATGGGCAATAAAACACTTTGAATCTGGATATATCCTATGAGTAAGTCAACTAAACAGTATACACAGGCGCAGTATACACACCCTAACTGGCATGATATATGTCATACGTTATACGTCGTAGACTAAAACTAACTTCTTGATTGATTGATTGAAAATGTTTAGTGCTGTCAATAGATAAAACATTTTTACTTATTAATCTCACAATTTTCTGTAATTAATCTAGATTAATCTACGACCGAAGCTTGTAACTTGAGTAAAATCATGGAATTAATGTAGAATCAACACAAATAAAGTATATTTAACAAGAAACATTATGATCATACTCTGTGTTTTGTGTTTATCTGCTTGTTGACATCCGCTCATGGTGATATAAAAAAAGATGGCGGTGAAGTGAATGAAGGGAAATGATTGTAAGTCGCTTTGGATAGAAGCGTTTGCTACATGACGGTTTTAGATGAAACCTAACTGGAGAGGGTTGGAGCCTAGCGACATCAGATTTCAGACATGAGGCGCCAGAGTTAGGAAGAGCGAGGTGGTAGATTCCACAGAAAAAAAGGAACTTTATTCGGACATGGTTGTTCCCATGTGGTGGGTCTTTATTAATGACACAAACAGAACGAGGTGTAGTCTTATAATTTGACCCATGTAATCATTCAGTTGGTAGATATTCAACATACTGCATGCACACATGCATATATATGTTTCAAGTTTCAAGTTTCTTTAATAGTTGTCATACAGAAGTACAGAATACTTTCATACAAAATGCTTCTTACTGTTACGCTCCAGAGACTGTGCTAGACAAGATAGTATCAAATAACATAGTATAGCATGTAATTTAGAAGAAGAAAATGAGGTCACAGTGTTCGGTATAGACATATGTACAATGTTCTGAGTTACCATATAATAATACAATACTATGCAGTGTACTAATGTACAGTACTATATAGTGCAAAGCAGAAATGGGATGAGGTACAATTTAGGTACAATTTACAGTAAGGTGTACGAGTTGTAGTGCAATCCTTCATCAATAAATATAAAGTGTGGGGAGTGGGTGCTACAGTGTGTTTGTTTAAAGTGGGTGTGTGCTATAAAGTGTGTGGAGTGGGTGCTACAGTGTGTTTGTTTAAAGTGAGTGTGTGCGAGTGGATGTGTGTGCTATGTGCGTTTGGTGGTTGTTGTTGTGTAGTGTTCATTGTTCGTTTAGCAGCCTGATGGCCTGGGGATAGAAGCTTCTTCTGAGTCTTTCTGTGCTCGCCTTGAGACTCCGGTATCGCTTGCCTGACCGCAGCAGTTCAAAGAGGCAGTTGTTCGGGTGACTGGAGTCTTTAATGATTCTCTTAGCCTTGCCCTTGCAACGCTTGTTGTAAATGTTCTGGAGGGTGGGGAGCCCCCCTCCAATTCTGCGTTCGGCTGAACGTGTCACTCTTTGTAGTCTGCTTCGGTCTTGTGCAGTGCTATTCCCAAACCAGGAGGTGATGTTGCCGGTCAAGATGCTCTCTATTGTACATGAGTAGAAGTTCTTAAGGATCTTCTGACTGACTTGGAACTTCCTTAGGCGCCTGAGGAAGTAGAGGCGTTGTCGTGCCTTCTTCACAACACTGTCAATGTGTGTGGTCCATGTCAAGTCCTCGGATATGTAGGCTCCGATGTACTTAAAGCTGTTGACTCTCTCAACCGGTGCCCCGTCGATGCTGAGGGGGCTGTAGTCCTTGACCCCCGACTTCCTGAAGTCCACAATCATCTCCTTTGTTTTGCTGACGTTCAGGGAGAGGCTGTTTTCCTGGCACCATCCCGCCAGGACCTTGACCTCTTCCAGGTAGGCCCTCTCGTTGTTGGCAGAGATCAGGCCCACCACCACTGTGTCGTCAGCAAATTTGATGATTGTATTGCTACTCCGCTGAGCCACACAGTCGTGTGTGTACAGGGAGTAGAGGAGGGGACTCAGAACACAGCCCTGGGGGGCCCCTATGTTGAGGGTGATGGATGAAGAGGTGCAGTTGCCTGCTCTCACCACCTGGGGTCTGCCAGTCAGGAAGTCCAAGACCCACTGGCAGAGGTCATAGTTCAAGCCCAGGTCCCTGAGCTTGGCTATGAGTATGGAGGGGACTATGGTATTGAATGCCGAGCTGTAGTCGATGAATAGCATTCTCACATAGTTCCCCTGCCTCTTGTCCAGGTGTGATGCTGCTGTGTGCAGCACATGGGCTATGGCGTCCTCCGTGGACCTGTTGGGGCAGTATGCAAATTGCAGGGGGTCCATGTTGATGGGGAGGGAGGAGCAGATGTAGCCCTTTACTAGCTTCTCAAAGCACTTCATGGCTATGGAGGTGAGAGCTACAGGGCGGTAGTCGTTGAGGCAAGCATGCTTGGATTTTTTGGGTATATATCACTTTTATACAACAATCAAACTCAATTTAAACCCTTAAACAATCATTATCAAACTGAAATCATTAACACAAACTCATTAGCTCTGAACAAATAGAGTAATAGCCAAACACAAACAATATCGGTTAGACAGTGGTTCAGGAGGTAGAGCGGTCATCTGGTAATCGGAAGGTTCGTGGTTTGATTCCGGCTCCTCCTGGCAGTGTGTCAAGTGTCCTTGAGCAAGACACTTAGCCCTTAACTGCTCACGATCAGCAGATTAGGCATAAATTGTAAAGAACTTTCGATAGAAGCACTATATAAATGCAGTCCATTTACACTGGAATTAGCCATAAATGGAACAAAACAAATGCATGGCATCATCAAATAATTAACATTAAAGAATAACTCCCTTATAGATGCACTTAACAAAGGGACACATGTCTGCTTTTCTCCCAGTAATTAGAGCAGTGATTCAGGGCAGGTTGAGTACACCTGTGTCTAGTTGACTCAGACAGTATGGTTGTTTGGGCATCTGAACTATATAAAAAAAACTCTGCTGGTGTTTTAGGGCCCCTCTGTGCCAAAAAATTATCTTTTATCAAAAGCCTTGGTGTCACTTTTCATAGTGATTTTAAATTTGACAGACAAATTGGGTCTGTAGTTAAAGGCTCCTTTTTTCAGTTGAGGCTTTTGACCAAGGTGAAGCCCTACCTCTCTCCCAATGACGGAGAGGGTCATCCATGCCTTCATTTAATCTAGGCTGGATTACTGCAATGCCCTGTATGGGTCTAGACCAGCTCTCCCTGCAACGCCTACAGCTAGTGCAGAACATGCTGCACGCCTCTTGACCGGCACAAAGAAGCGTGAACATATTAAACCAGTGCTGGCTTCCCTGCACTGGCTCTCTGTTCGCTTCAGGCTTGATTTTAAAATTAGGATGTTTGTGTTCAAGGCATTGCACGGTCTGACCCCTCAGTACCGAGCTGAACATGTTTGCGCCCCAGCTCGAGCACTGAGGTCATCTAATAAATTACTTTTAGATGTCCAAAGGTTAAAAACAAAAGGCGACTGAGCTTTTGCGGTGGCTGCCCCTAAATTGTGGAACAGTCTTCCACTGCAAATTAGGTCTGCTCAGACCCTAGAGATTTTGACAGTGAATAACACCATGCTAAAAATGACCAGATATAGGAAAAACTGCCACTGAGCTCATGCAGTACCTTCTTGAGATCACGTGTACAAAAGATCTAAGGAAATTAATAAAGAGAAGATGATTAAAGGTTTTGTAGAAGGTTTTGTAGATACAGTACTGAATTCTGTCATCCGGACCCATGCAATTTGAAGTATTATTATAGAATATAATAATAAACTTTATGTGTATAGCACCTTTCATACAGAAACTGCAGCTCAAAGTGCTTCACAACAGAAGAAATACCTTGTTTATGGTTTGATTCAGTTTTAAATAGACAATGATAAAAAGAGTATAAGATAAAATAGACAGAGTAAAATAGTGCAGTGCAATAAAATAGTAGAATAGAATAGATAAAATATTCTTTTTTACAGTGCAATAAAGTAGTTCTGGATTACTGTTCAACAGTTCAAAGTCGTCTTTACCTTCTATATTTGGTATATAATATATACCATTATATATTATAGAATATGAGGCCTATAAATGACCTTATTATAGCCAACTTGCACATCTATGGATTGGGCCAAATCTACTCTTTCCAATGGCAGAGTTCAATTTGCATTTAGTATCACCAAGCGTGCATGAAGAACCGAGAATGAAATCTACTGTAAATACAGTCAGCTTTTTATTTTTGCGACAGGTCCACCATTTTGAATCCGATTGCAACGCAGATTGTTGCTTAATGCTCACAGAAGGTAGACACACTAACTGCGCTCCAATCTATGCAAATAACGTTCAGTTTTGTGATATAGTATCCCGAGAAATAAGTAATTTCCTTGCTTGAGGCTAGAATTTCCTGGGTACTGTAGTTTTTCGAAATGAAACACTCATTGAGAGCTCTGGATGCCCTGTGCTCATATGACTAAAATAGTCATCATTTGGTGATTGAAATTGGCCGACCTCCACGAAAATATTATCACATTTCAAAAACTAAAATCTCACTAATAACATTTTAACCTATTGGTAAACAAACGTATTGCTGAAAATATACAGTATGGCTGTGGTTGTGACATGGTTAGGATGTTTACTCTTGGATACATTTGGAAAAAAACGCAACATTATGTCATACAGTCTATACAGATTGATTTATGACGTGATGTCATTTTCGGACCGGTACCGGACCCGTCGGGTGGAAGAGGTATTAAAGTACAGCTGAAGACTTGCTTGTTTTCATTGGCTTTTTGAGGCTTGTTAAGCCATACATGGCCGGTCGTGTCGTGATTGTTTAATGTATTGTAGCTATTGATTTTGTGTATACTGTATTTAGTTTTTTGTATTTCTCTGTTTTTATATTTGGTGCTAAATGTGCTATCTAAATAAAGTTGACCTTGAGGTTGAACTAGATTCCCGTTAGCATACAGGGATTAAAGCAAAAACAAAAGCTATGAATCAATGAAAACGTTATTTAACAGATTGCAGAATGGGTACAATTAATACAGTACGGCTCAATACACACAATTGTTAAGGGGATGCAGACCAGAGAAAGACGTTTGTCTTGTTTACATCAGGGTCTCCCATTTTCAATTCATAGTGACATTTATGACATACACAACATGACATCATGACATTTATGGCATAGGGACATACACGACATACAGGTATATAGTACTGTTACATTTGTGACATATACAATATGCAAATATACAGTACTGTTACCCATAGATCCTAACAGAGATTATATACATATGATGGGGAGGAGACTGTACATTAGGAGGGGGTGGGCGGGTGGGAGAAAAAAGAATATATACGGTGGGGAGAAAATATATACATACGTGGGGAGGAGGCTGTCTACAGATACACCTGTGTGATGTTGCTACGGAGTTAAGCTAATAAAGGATACTCACAACCACAGCAGAGGACTCACGTATTTGTACTGTGAAGTAACACGACAATGACAAATGTGTTGTTTCCGTTTTTCTTTTTGACATAGTTGCGGCACACGGAACAAGTTAACAACTCACCACTACAGCCCGCAGTAGCCTAGCCAGTCTCTTGAAACAACGCTATCTTCAAACTTCCATTCCTCTCGAAACTTGCTTTTGTTAGGTGGTCCCGCTCATCCTTTTCGTCTGAGAAACCCACGGTGGGTTATCTTTTTAGTGATTGATTGATTGATTGAAAACTTTATTAACAGATTGCAGAATGGGTACAATACAGTACAGCTCAATACACACAATTGTTAAGGGGATGCAGACCAGAGAAAGACTTTCGTCTTGTTTACATCAGGGTCCCCCATTTTCAGTGGCCGGCTTACTCCTTCCATTTAACGCTATTAAGCTAACGTTAGCTAATCGGTATAGCAGGCGTGCGTAACGTTACAGTGCAAGCAGGTACATAATCAGGTGGTGGATGTGACATCGGTAAACAAGGCTGCAAAAAAAGGCCAAAACACACCGCAGTTTTAATAATTTTACATGACTATTTTGTTACCCGCCATGTGGCGGACAGACCTCTCAGACCTCGCAAATGTCACTTGCCAAACCTAAAACCTGCCCGCCATTGGCGCTTGGCGGGTGCTTATGTTGTTCTGTCTACAAATCATATTATCCGTCACGACTCCGAATCAAATTGACAGAAATCCGTCTCAAGACGGAACGCTTTAATGCCTGAGCATATCTTCTTCAAATATTTTCAATGTATGACACATCATTTGAAAGTGTACATTCTGTACTTTCATAATCTGTAAAAATCTAAAAGATTACTGAGGGATACTTGTTCCACATACTGCTGGGGCCAGTCACATTTTGTTACAGGAAACAGTCCTTCCGCAATCATGAGACCACTTGATTATCTGAAGTTAGGCCACGTCTGAAAAGCTGTTACAAACTAACCATTCAAAGCTTCGAAATGCATTACACAACAAATTAATGAGCCTACTGGAATCACCCCTAGACTCCAATCTCTGCTTGACTGGATACTCGTTTTAAAGGGGACATGTACTATAAATGTCATTTTTCAGTCTCTAGCATTGTATTATAGTAATAGGAGTTAGTATCAATGTGTTTTAGTGTCTAAATACCATATTGGCGGATTGCTCTGATTCAGCTCAGATAATTTCCTGCTCCAGTAAATTAGTCCATCCTGATTTGAATGCCTGAGTCACGTCATTCAGGCTCTGGGTAGAAGACAGTGATGTGATTGGCTCTGTGGTTGTAGCTAATGCCCGCCCACAATCTACATAGACTAGACAGCGAGTGGAAAACCACTTCCTCATACTGCGAGGCAGTGAAACCCGACACCTCTGCATACTCTGGAGGGAGAGAGAGAAAGATAGAGAGGGAGAGAGAGAGGGAGAGACAAAGAGAGAGAGAGAGAGGGAGACAGAGAGAGAGAGGGAGGGAGCACTTGGGGGGGGGACCTGCCGCGCCACACAGGAGAGGGGAGGAAGGGAGCCCCCCCCCCCCCCCCCCCCCCACAAGCTGCCGCAGGGAGAGAAATAACGAAAGAAAGAGACGGCCTGTCTTTTTTTTTCTCTCTCTCTCTCTCTCGCACCCCCCCCTCTCTCTCTCTCTCTCTCTCTCTCTCTCTCTCTCTCTCTCTCTCTCTCTCTCTCTCTCTCTCTCTCTCTCTCTCTCTCTCTCTCTCTCTATCTCTCTATCTCTCTCTGTCTACCAGTTGCAGACTGTGTGGACTGACTGTCACTCAAAGTGCTTATGGGCGGAGCCAGGCCATAACAGCCTAAAATCTTGAAGCTGGAAAATGATGGTTTTGAGTACTTGATTAGAAATATAAAACAATGCATTTTTTTTAAAAGAAACCTTACAGATGTCTTCAATAGACTAACAGGAATTGTGTAAAGTTGCCCAAATAGTGCTAGGAATAGCAGTACATGTCCCCTTTAACACCCACATAGAATCTTAAGGGCAGGTGGTATGTCTGATTGCGTCAGTGGTCACTCAATTGTCTACCGTGTGTCGAAAAACTACTTAAATCACCACCAAGACTAATCAAAATCAGACAGTACAAGAAATGTAATTTAGATGTATTTGTTAATTATTTGATCACTATTAACTGGGACATATACCAATTTAATACCTAATGTACAAGATGCCTGGGATTTTCTCTGCACTGAATTCATCGGTGTTGTGGCCAACCATTCTCCAAGGATCCAACACTTCTCTTGGATCAGCCCAGAACGTATAGTCTCTTTAGACCAGGGGTTCTCAACTGGTCTAGCCTCTGGACCGAACATTTTCCTTAGTCATTAAGTGGCGACCCAAATGTTTTAACCACTATGATTTATTTCAAATTTTCTTTTTTGCAGTAATACACAATCTTTCATGGACTGTTAAAAACATGAAATAAACTCAAAAAAGTGCAACTAGGGCTAAAAACCCAATGAAATAAAATAATAATAATAATAATAATAAATAATATATCCTTCTTAGCAGACTTCTTAGCTTAACATCCCAGGGAACTAATTACTGGGGATGTTGTTTGCTCCTGACAAGAGTCTCAAAGTCTGGGGTGATGGTAGACAAAGCAACTCTGAGGTCATGCTTAATGTCTAATCTGTTCCTCTGCTCTGTCTTCAGCTGGACCAGAGCTGAGAAGCCACTTTCACAAAGATAGGTGGTGCAAAAAAAAAGTATATAAAAAAAAAATACAAAAAAAATATATATATATTTTTAAATGTTTAATTTCTTTTTTACTCACATCCGCGACCCCCTCAAAATGGTCCCGCGACCCACTTTTGGGTTGCGACCCACCAGTTGAGAAACACTGCTTTAGACAAGACAGAGTCAACATGCCATCAGAAGAGGGATAATGAGAAATATGAAATTATACATATAACAAACAAATAACAAAATCGAATTAATAATACATCAGATAAACATTCTATTCATCAGATAAGAGTTGCCAATACATATGACTCTTTCATCTATTATTGCTCAAGCATTCAATCAGCATTTCCTCTCTGTCTGTTCTACCTTATAAACTGACTCTTACCAGACTACTGGCTTTTTTACTCATATTTCACCTTGCTGCCGTTCTTTTTCTTTTAGAAAAATGCTGCCAACTGAGGTTCATCGTGCCATTAATATCTCACAGACCTCCTCTCCCCCTACAGTACCAACCCTCTCGGTCCCTCAGATCCACCTCAGCGAGCCTTCTCTCCACCCCCAAGTCCAACCTTTGCAGTTTTGGGGACAGAGCTCTTCTCCGGGGCAGCTTCCAGGCTCTGGAACTCCCTCCCCCAAGACATAAGAGACCCAGAGTCCCTCGCAGTTTTTGAATCCCGCCTAAAGACCCATCTCTTCTCTACCGCCTTCCCTTAGCTCCCCGTATGTGTGTATCACACTTGCTAATTTATTCCAAGTTTCTTTGACTGCATGTGATTTACCAGCTGCATGCATTACTCTGCTCCATGAACTAGGTGATCTTAACAACTATAGACCTATATCCTTTATCCTTTAAATGTATTTACAATAAACGTTCACATTATCTCAGTATCAACCATATCTTATCATCATTTCAGTCTCGCTCGAGGCATATAACCACTCCACAACTACTGCCCTACTTAAATTCACCAATCATGTGTTCTCTGCTGCAGACAATGGTGAGCCCACATGTAGCTACACAGGTCCCATTAAATAATGGCCACGTATCATACAGATGTCTTTTGCTGATTTATTGTCTCTTCTTCACAAGTCGGCAGACACCGTGAAAACTCAAAGAAATAAAGGGCATAACATTTTTGGTTTGTGAATCCACCTCCTTCACATCTCTCATGTTAGTGTCCATTGTTGAGGAAGGACAAATTTGATGGAGCTCAAATATCCTATGAATGCAAACAAAATAAACTCCATGGGGCAAAGATGATTGTGGACTTTAGGAGGTCGGGGGTCAAGGACTACAGCCCCCTCAGCATCGACGGGGCAACGGTTGAGAGAGTGAACAGTTTTAAGTACCTCGGAGCCCACATATCCGAGGACTTGACATGGACCACACACATTGACAGTGTTGTGAAGAAGGCACGACAACGCCTCTACTTCCTCAGGCGCCTAAGGAAGTTCCAAGTCAGTCAGAAGATCCTTAAGAACTTCTACTCATGTACAATAGAGAGCATCCTGACTGGCAACATCACCTCCTGGTTTGGGAATAGCACTGCACAAGACCGAAGCAGACTACAAAGAGTGACACGTTCAGCCGAACGCACAATTGGAGGGGGGCTCCCCACCCTCCAGAACATTTACAACAAGCGGTGCAGGGGTAAGGCTAAGAGAATCATCAAGGACTCCAGCCACCCGAACAACTGCCTCTTTGAACTGCTGCGGTCAGGCAAGCGATACCGGAGTCTCAAGGTGAGCACAGAAAGACTCAGAAGAAGCTTCTATCCCCAGGCCATCAGGATGCTCAACGAACAATAAACACTATACAACAACCATCGAATGCACACAGCACACACATCCACACGCACACACTCACTTTAAACAAACAACACACTGCAGCACCCACTCTCCACACTTTAGATCACCTAAACACACTTTATATTTATTGATAAAGGATTTGCACTACAACTCGTACACCTTACTGTAAATTGTACCTAAATTGTACCTCATCCCATTTCTGCTTTGCACTATATAGTATTGTATATTAGTACACTGCATAGTATATTGTATATTATATGGTAACTCAGTTACTTCTATTCTGCATCGAACATTGTACATATGTCTATACTGAACACTGTGACCTCATTTTTTACTTCTAATTTACATGCTATACTATTTTATTTCATACTTATCTTGTCTAGCACAGTCTCTGGAGCGTAACAGTAAGAAGCATTTTGTATAAAAGTATTCTGTACTTCTGTATGACAACTATTAAAGAAACTTGAAACTTGAAACTTGAAACAAATTCATAAAGGGATTGCGCAGCTTTTTCTGATGCAATGCCTGTGCAAATAGCCCCAAAACAAACCTTGCTATTCACAAAGCATGCACAAAGGGTGAAATACTGTGCTAACTGCGTTGCCATCATCATTGCGTCTCTGTGCGTCAGTGCTATTTGCGGGTATTTAAATGATGTCATATGGGTGGAAAATGTTTCCCTTTCTATGCAAATGAGCCTCATTGCAAAGCCACTCCAATTCACAAAGATCGGCACTAATTGCCACATGCAGTTAGAGTGACGCTATTTATGTATTAGAATCCGCACACTCATATGCTCCAGAATAAACTTTTAATTTATAACATTTCGTCAGGTCCATGAGGAGTAGATGCTGGAAACACGGTCAATGAAAAGTTTATTCTGGATTAGCTATGAGAATGCAGGTTCTATTATCTTAACTAAACATTAAATACAACTTAATTTCTCACTCTAAAAATATTCCTAAATCTGAAATTATTTTCACTGGCACACAGTGCCTACTGTACATGTAACTTTGGCCGAAAGATTCAGCACCATGGAGAGGTCTGCTCAAACTCATTTATTTTGGGATGACATGACAAATGATTTGGTACCATCTGGGTGGGCAAATTCTAGATGTGATTTTTTGTATTCCAATACGTCCCTAGCTTATTAGTGGTGTTTATTAGTGGAGTTTTCACAAACTTAAGGCCATGTTTAGACGGAGAGAGTCTCAACAGTCTTGCGGTCTCACTTTTAATTTTGCGTTTAGATTAGTGTTTTGGGAGGGAATTATTCGTGCAGACGAAGCTGTAAAAGTGTAGTCGACTCGAGACGACGGAGCCCCGCTACACTACCTCAGGTAGTTGAGACAACCAAGCATGCTGTGAAGACCCGCCCTACTCTGTCTCTGATTCGCAGACTGTGGGTGGGGGAATGTGATTGGACCAAAGCAGAGTCACTCACAGACAGTGGCTCCAGTCACTAGATGTGATAGCCGCTGGACTGATTCTTGTGTATTTAAAAGTACTGCCAATGTGGTGATCTCCGTGGATAGAATCAGACATGCTTGTTCGCTGTGTTTACGCTTCTAGGCTACTGGCGCATGCCTGTGATGTAAGCAGTACGCGACGAGAGCCTTGAGAACCCTTTCGTCATAGTTTTATGCGGTTTAACTGTTCAGATGATAGCGCGAAGGTGTATTGTTTCTAGGATTTCCACCCAGGAAGGTGGTTTAACTTTTTTGCGGATACTCCCAGCAAAAACGCTGTTGCCGTATGAACAAAAGGCACATCCGAATTTTTTTTTCTTCCGGATTCACCCGCGAGCGTTTCCGTCTAAACATGGCCCATAGTTGACCTTCCTACGCTGAGCTATGGTAACTTTCGCGCACCTACCGCATATTACCTCCACAACAATGAGGCATTCACCTGTAGGGGGGTAGGTGCGCGGAAGTTACCATATAGCTCAGCGTAGGGACTTTTGTGTTCCATCTCTGCATAGCAGTGAGAGATGGAGAGAGAAACCATATGGATGTACTGACTGTTCAATTAGCCATTTTTTATTGGTTTGTTATGACCTAGAATATCTCAGGGGCGGAGTCTGCTGCCTAGGTCTGTCCCTGAACTGCAGACCTACGAGTCCCCCTCCTGCATTGCATAAGGAGCACAAACACCTACACAACGCTTGTACCCCAGCAGATAAACATATCTGCATATTGCATGAAATGGAGTGTGAACCCCATTACAGGGTGCAATCGTTATTGATTTAACTAAAGCTGTTGTATTCAGTTGATCATTATCTGCTTTTAGATACGAATCCATGCTTTCTGCCTTTCTGAAAATACATTTCTATGGTTAGATTCATACCTTCATAACAGAAAACATGCATTGTCTTACATGGGAATACATCTGACCTGTTGTTCCAACAAGGAAGTGTGCCACACAGGGTTCAACATTGGGACCACTTCTCTTCTCTATTCATGTAAACAATTTACCATAAATGTTCAGTAACTTGGTGCTGATCACACGGTCATACAGACCTCTAAACCTGACCACAAATTCAAGCTTCTCTTCAGTGTGATGATCTCATCTTTACAAGATTGACATTCACGTAATAACTATGGAGAACAACGTACTATATTATGATCTTTGGTACCAAACCTGCTTCTTGTGTAATAACCTGTAATGACGGCACCTCTATGCCTAAATTGATCATATTAGATATATCTGCGTATGGCTTGATTTCGATCTCTCATTCAAATCACACATTGATCATGTCTTACGTAAGGCAAACTTTGGAATGAGTGTTTTATATCAATCTCGAAATGTATAGACAGTGTTTGTAAGAAACTTGCCGCTCAACTTATACTTCAGATTCTTAACTATTGTGATATTGTCTGTCAAAACGCATTCAAATCAGACCTTGTTCCACTTAAGAGAAGTCTTCAATTATTATTATGTGATTATTATTAATCATGCAGATTAACACACACATGCGAGATGGGTGACACAGGAATACACACACATGAACTGAGTCGCAGATGAAATGTCCCTCTGCACTTTCCCATCATCCTTCCCTCCAAGAGCAGCCGGGAGCAGACATGGGCTGGGCCGTGGGCCGTGCACGGGGACCAATCCAAGTGCTCCTGTCCGTCAACGTCAGGGACGTGACAGCGATCTGTTCTGCATGTTTTTCCATTGGGTTTATCTAATTTGGGGGGGAGGGGGGGGGGGCTTGCGAGCATGGGGAGAACATAAACTCCACACAGAAAGGCCCGGGAGATACCCCACCTGGGTACCTGGCAACGGGAATCGAACCCAGGACCTTCTAGCTGTCAGGCGACAGTATTAATCACTACACCACTGTACCGCCTCTTAACACAGCATATAATACTCTGCAGATATCCTCACTCATCACTGTGCTACAGTTTGTATGATGCAGTGAATGATAAAATATTTTTTTATTATCTTTTTCCTCCTTCTTTTTTCCGATTTTCTCCCATCCCAATGTTAGTCGTTATGCCAATTCCCAATCCCCTTCCTGGTCGTTGCGCACTCTACCCCCTACCATCGGTCCGGGAGGGCGGAGACTATCACATGCTTCCTCGGACACATGTCTACCCAGCCCACCGCTTCTTTTCACCTGGCAGCGCTGACTCTCACTGGGAGAGTGTAACGTGTGGAAGGTCACACTACCTCTCCTAGATCCTTCCCTTGCTGTGCATGCGCCCCGACCGAACTGTAGGAGTCGCTGTTTACAACGACCAGGACCCACCCTCGCCGGGTTTCCCACCCGCTAACACTGCCAATTGTGTTAGTATGGGCGATCGGCCAAGCCGGAGGCACCACAGCCGGATTCCATACCACTGTCTCTGTGGTGGTAGACAGACGCTTAGTCCGCTGCTCTACCCGGCCGCACCATAACATATTTTTTATTATGGATTGCTTGGGCTAATAGTGGACTTCTGTAGTTCATCTCTAAACAGGGCTGCAAAACATTTGCTAATAATAAACATATAGATGTGTTTCTCGTCCACGTCAGACTCAGTGTGCGCACGTACAAGGCGGCAAAAATGAACGTAATCCTGGTCAGAACAACGGGCGGACTACAATATATTTGCATTTGTTAGCCATGCTAGCGATCTAAACAATCAATCCATGCCAAAGCTAGACGTGTAAAAGGTGAAAGACTCACACAGTCACAGCCATGCTGATTTTGGCTAAATGACATCCAGCCGTTTTCGTTTGAAACAACTTTTTAGTTAGGTGTCATGGTTTCTCCATAGAGCCCCGTTGTACTTCATTTGGCACAGCAGCTCGCGCAGGTCCGAGGAGGCTTAGTCACGTAACTCAGTTGGTATTGCTTATTGGCTCGACCAGGGTATGTTTTTAAACAAGAAATGGAGGGTTATGTATATAACCCAGTTCTATGAGTTATGGTGTTCTCAGCACCTGGCTGCACTGTACTTCACTTCGTGCACGAGCACTGAATAAAAAATTCCACCATGTACCTTTACATCCCAACATCCGTCTGACCACACCCCCTTCCGCTTACCTTCATAAGCAGGTGTGTGGTCACCTACTCGCCTCCTTCCCAAAATTTCACCACAAGGCGAGATCAAGGGCTGCAGCGGCGTCCAGGTGCTGAGGGCACCATAACTCATAGAACTGGGTTATATACATAACCCTCCGTTCTATGTTGTTTATGGCTTGCTCAGAACCTGTCTGCAACAGGGGCTGAGCGGGAGCCATAGCCCGACAAATGTACCCCGCTAAGGCCCCCCACAACCATCAGACCGGGGAGGACCGAGCCCCCCCGACCCTCCCTAATGGAGGATACCCCCCCTATTGGAGGTTCACGGGAGGGCGACGGATCCGACCGTGCGAAGAGGCAACGCACAGGGTGAGCAGACCGTGGCTTGACCCCACGACTACACACACGCACAACCCGCATGCCACCCGGGAACGAACTAAGGAACAACCTCGTTACTGCCCCCAAAATCACGGGGTCAAGAGCAAACCCAACCCCGTGGCAAAGCCGTAGCAGCGGAGCGCGAAGGAAGACCCAGACCCACCGAAGGGACTGGATCCCCTGGAAAAGGGGGCCCGGAGAGGTCAATGATGCCAGGCATCAAGACCCCACCAGGTGGTCACCTAGTGACACCGCCCCCCACATCGCCAGCGTATTCGGATAAGGCCCCTCCAAGAGCGGGCCCTTTCCCCCCAATAGCACACTGCCTGGCATACTGACCCTGCAACACAGGCAGTCAGCATGGCCGTAAACACTCAAAAGATTAACCAACGGAAGCAGGCAGCGTACCGGGGAAACCAGGCAACAGGCTGTAACCTGAGCCTGGAGCACTGCGGACGAGACAGTCAGCTGAAACAGCCCTCCCGGCGGAAGGGGCGGATGCTGGCATTGTTGATCACCATGACGAAGCCTCCATCAAAAAAAACCCACCCAGAGGGGTCAAGGCAGAGAAGGCTGACATGATTGGCAGACGTCATGAACGTGCAGGGGCACACTCAACTGGACAACCCGGGAGTTGACACTGCTCCAACACACCAGGGAATCAACCACCCTGTCGTTACCATATGCAGTGATTGTTCATATAACCCCTCAAGAAAAAAACTCCAAAACACACCTGCGGGTATACACCAGCTATACCGCAGTACAAGTGTTTCAGTTTTCAAAAAAGGGTTATCACAGGCTTACGGTATCAACGAAACTTTACTTCGGACCGAGCCCGGCGGCTTGGGAAGCACACAGGGTTACGGAGAAGTGAACCAGCCCCTTATGATAGTGCCAGGTACAAAAAAGTACCCAACAAGGGTCTCTACAACCCTTGTTCACAGTTATCTGTGGGTAGCGTGCATTGTATTAGCTTGCGCTATTTCATTAGCATCATAGGTATCAAAGGTATCATATGCTTAAAAAAAAAAGCGCAAGTCCCTCAGGGTACCAGAACAGCAGATCCGCATCCCCGGTGGACAAACGGGTTAACTGACCTGGACCAGCGTGACCAGAACCAGTCCCATGCCCTAACCACGCCGACATGCCTACTCCAGGAGAAGGGGCAGATATGCGTGTTGATCTTAAACATGAAAAGAAGGCGCCACCCAGACAGGCCGGTGTGAACCACGCTCGGTGGCCCACCCCAAGGGCGTGAGACCCCTCTACCTATGTTCAGATCCATTCCGTTATCATCCCCCAGATATGAACGAGAATCCGTCGAGAACCAGTAACAGGTTCTCGGAAGAGGACAAAACCTCCATCCCAGTTGCTTTATAAAAACGCAGTTTTAACCACAAGCAACCAAGGCGTACTAGCTACCCGCATGATTCTTAACAGAACACCCCGAGCTAGCACTATGCATGCGTCGGGACACAACCACATCAGTGAATAGGCTATTTAGACCTTTCATTGAATCCCCAAGGCGCCTGGGAGAACGACAAGAAGGGTGCGGTGCCTCCTATACCCCACACTCTTTTATTTAAAAGAAGGAAGCACCAACAGACATGAATCCCATTTGACACAACTGAGGGTAAAAACTGTTTACATTTTTACATCCAGTCACCCCTATCACAGAGGATTTTAGACTGAAATTCCCCAGAGAGCCTTCCCACGTGAGTCGTAGAATGAAAAAGCCATGGTAACTCCGAGTCATGTGACTAACCGACTCAAGCTACATATAAAATCGAGCGTAGTGGACCTGTAAGTCCTACGCTCTATCCTGACACTTTGACAACAGATCGTACGTACAGATCTAACTCACGGAAGCCATCGTCAAAAACGCCTGGTAATAGGAGCAGAGTCAGGGCAACCCTTTCCCCGCCCCCCCCCCCCCCCTCCCTGCCAAGTCGCTTAACGGCTTGGCCCCGACTGGCCTAACAGGAGAGGGAAGGAGGGGTTTATTCGGTACCCCCTCACAATCCCTTCCCCCTGCACACAATAACAACTTTAGCATATGATACCTTTGATACCTATGATGCTAATGAAATAGCGCAAGCTAATACAATGCACGCTACCCACAGATAACTGTGAACAGGGTTTACAACAAAACCAAGTCGCGTGTGTGTGTGAATCCTACACCCGCATCCTATGTTGTACACAGAAAAACACTGATAGAGAGAGCGAACGGCTGGGCCGTGGTACATGTTCATACGAGCATTACTGCAACTAACACAACAGTGTTGTAGCTCAACATTACTTGTGTAAGCAACAGACCATACAACTAGCCTCTACCTGCATGTGGAGTCTCAGGCCGAGGTAGAAAACCTTCCTATAACCGAGTGTAGGCTGCAGACCTTGCCTAAGCTCATAACACAAACGTAACCCTCCTATCAATGCATACAAGTGAAGATTCACACTTTGCAACCTCATCATATGTTTTGGTGAAGAAACACACAGTTTGTTAACAAAAAATACAGTCCCCCTTTAGAGGGGACTTTTTATTTTTGAATCAAATTATATGAGAGGGCCGGGGAGGGGACCACAGGGGAAAAAAGTCACTGCCTAGCGGCGCCTGCCGCCTCGAGCCGCTCGGGATTTGCCACCCCGGGAAGCCCCGGAGGGACGGTAGACAATCGGTGGCTGGTCACGGCGATCCCTACCGTCTCCTCCAGGCGCAGATGGGCCGGCTGCAGCGGCGGCGCCCTCTCTCCTCCTGGCCTTCTTCGAAGGGCCAGCAGTGGCGGTGGTAGCAGCAGCAGCCACGGCGGAGGAAGCTCGATGACGTGGTAGGCGTCTGACTCCACCGGCGATGCCGGGAGGGGGAAAATGGGGTTGGAGCACGTCGAGGTCATCAATTGCAGGGCCGTCCCGAACAGTCCAGCATCGGAGAGGGGTGCCGTCAGAAGAGGACTTCTCTTCTTCTCCGGTACACGGGCATGCTCCAGCCAAAGGTGGCGCTGGTTCAGAGTCGCCAGGGCGCGCACTTTCCCAGCGGCTATGGCCTGCAGCTGAGTCAGATGCAGGACAGCTCCTGCCGACTGGGTGAGCTGGTCATGTTGTTCATCACTCAGCTCCATGCCGCCCGTCAATACCCCGGATATGAATCTTGCCAGCTGTGCAATGTTAGACGCAGCAGCCAGAGATTGTGTTCCAGCGATAAATGACTGGTCGCTCCAGTAAGCCAACCGCCTCGCCGATTTCCCTTGAGGAACCGGCTTGCATAACGGCTCCCACACCACCTCCGGACAGAGGAGCGCGGCCATCGGCCTATCAAGCCGTGGCACGCCCTCCCTCATACCGTCGACCAAACCTGCCACCCGCGTAACTTGTACGTAGGCGGGGGTGAGGCCCATGATGTGGGACACCACCTGGCCCCGACGAAGATAGGCCCCCATTGAGGGGAAAAATGGGTAGACAACGTCCACCCCTCTCACCGGGCGACGTTGCCAGAGATGACCTATTAGATCATTAGGGACAGGAACAGGCAGTGGCTGCGGCAGCGGCACGCCGTTTGCAGCGGCCGCCACCGCCATAAGCTCGGGAAACAAAGCCCGCAGTTCCCCCTGCAGACTGTCCTCCACTGAGCCCGCATCCCTCACATACAGCAGTGGCTGATAGTAGGGCATCCTGCCGACGAGTCCGAGGGTCTTCCCTGACATCTTCAAACAAGGCGCCCCAAGGAGACATTTCACCCCCCTCCAGTGTTACCTGGACGGGCGGAATACATGTCTCCACCGGGCCTTCAAATAAGAACCCGTCCGCCTCTACCATGTAATCCTCTGTTTCCATCGGGCAGGTAGAGACCGACGCATCCTCACTGGGCTCCAGCAACTCACCAAACCCAGGCCGTTCGCGTCTGCAAGCCACCATCTTGCGACGGGAGCGAGCAGACGCAAAAGGTTTGTGTCTCAAATCCTCTGGAACCAAAGGAACCGGCCGCTCAACAGCGGACGATTCCCCGGAAGCAGAGGAACCAGAGCCAGGACCAGGCCATCGCAGAGGCGACGGCACCGGTGCACCAGCTCCTTGGAGAGGCAAACTACCCATCGGACGCCTACCGGGCGTGGCTGTCAACCACGAGAGAGGCAACAGCCCTGCACCAGAACGCACGATGGAGGCGGAAATGGAGAACCGCTGGTGGAGAGTGGCTCTGCGACTCTCCGAAGTAGACATTATGACTTAGATTTTTCTATTGAATATTTATGAGAGAAGAAAAAAATAAGCACAATGTAAACACGTCTCAACTTTCTTCAACTAACAACCTTGTCAAGTGGGGATCTACCGAAGGCACTTCCTTATGGTGAAAGTGAAGAAGGAGGCGAGTAGGTGACCACACACCTGCTTATGAAGGTAAGCGGAAGGGGGTCAGATGGATGTTGGGATGTAAAGGTACATGGTGGAATTTTTTATTCAGTGCTCGTGCACGAAGTGAAGTACAGTGCAGACAGGTGCTGAGCAAGCCATAAACGACATAGAACAGGTCTATACCATTGTGGACTATTTGTGTTGAAATTACATTGAACTTGGCACGGTCTGTATGTGCTGCACCTTTCCTCAGTATTCCCTGTCATGCCCACAACAGGATGATGATACTAAGGTTGAACTTGAGTAATGCAACGCAGGTCATCATTTGGTCATCATCCACTATATTGGAGAGTTGCGCTTTGTGTTTAATATCCAAACATTACCTAAATGTTATGAGGCTATTAAATTTGTGATGACCCTCCCCTGCACTGTTTGCTTGGTGGCTCTGCTTACTTCCTTGTCTCACAGGATTGGTGGGTGGAGCTGGCAGAGCTGGGGAGGGTCATCAGGGCAATTGGGGCATACCTGGGCCAGTGTGTCCCAGGCCTGTATACAGGAGGCTTCCTTTGGTCTTGCTTTTTATTTATTTCTTGCCTTATATAGTTAAAAAATATCAGTAATTTCTGAAAATAAGTTACAAAAGTAAAAAAAAAAATTAAATGCGTTTTGGAAAATAGCTCTTTATTTGATTATCATAAAAAAGTGTTTTCTATACAGAGATATCGACATCGGTAAATATCGGTATCTGCCAGAACAGCAATATTATTATCTGTTATCGGTATCGGCCACTAGGTGAACTTTTGTCAAATCAGTTGTGCAATAGTACATTTTGGTGAGTTGTTACTTGTTTCTATACAATTCACTTATGACATTTAGGTAACATTAATGAACAAAGGAGATTACAGTATGTAAGTAGTAAACCTATTTTTTTTTGTATTCCAGTCGATCATAATGATCATGATCATACTACGGCGTGCTCACTGCGTTCGAGAGAGAGAGGGAGCGAGATACTCATTAGGTGCGCGCCGCGAGTCTGTCTATTACGGAGCGCACACTGCGCTGCATTGTCCCGGAATGGATTTGATAGCTGTCATTTCTCACAAATGACACGCAAATGAGGATTTTGTCACAAATGACAAAAAGTATTTCAGATTGATTTCAAATGTCAAATTTGGCTAGAAGCCAACTACCAAGGTATGGCGAGTGCCATACCTTGCCATACCAAAACGACGCCTATGTGTGTCTCCCTTTCTTGTTGCAAGCTTGAGCCAGCTTGTAACAACTTATAAAACCTAAACGGTATTCCAGTCAATATTAACACCACTAGATTTAGCATGAAACAACTTGTCATGGTTATTTAAAAATAAATTGGCTTTGATAGTAGTTATTATGTCAAACCAATTCACTTAATTCATTCGTTTATTTGCTAGAAAATTACATGTTGGTATGAATTGAGCCTCCTACAAATATCCACTTTAATATAAAAGTGTTTCAAGTTCAAGTTTCTTTATTAGTTGTCATACAAACATACAGAATACTTTTATATGAAATGTTTTTTCCTGTTCTGCTCCTGAGAGTGTGCTAGATACAAGTAAAAAATAGAAGTCAAAAGTATGTAACAAGTGTAAACAAAAGTGTTCAATATACATATGTACAATATACAGTACAGAGTAGAACAAAATTAGTAACTGATTTACAATACAATATAAAGTACAATGCAAGTGTTGGTTTGATACACATATAAAAGTAGCCTTACAGCCTTGAAGAGAGAGAGTATGTTTTGGTCTTGATATCAGGTGAAGGAAAAGCTTATGGTAAAACAAATAGTTGAAACTCACACGGTTGGTGTTTAGTTCAAATTATGGATTTAATCAGCTGATTGTACTTGCCTAAACTTAAAGGGATAGTTTAGATAGTTAGTAGTATAATGGATGCAATGTCATTAGCTCCTCCCCACCGTATGTATATTCTCCCCCCACCGTATGTATATTTCTCTCCCACCCACCCACCCCCTCCTAATGTACAGTCTCCTCCCCATCATATGTATATACTCTGTCAGGATCTATGGGTAACAGTACTGTATATTTGCATATCATATATGTCACAAATGTAACAGTACTATATACCTATATATACTGTATGTCATGTATGTCCCTATGCCATAAATGTCATGATGTCATATGTTGTGTATGTCATAAATGTCACTATGAATTGAAAATGGGGGACCCTGATGTAAACAAGACAAACGTCTTTCTCTGGTCTGCATCCCCTTAACAATTGTATGTATTGAGCCGTACTGTATTGTACCCATTCTGCAATCTGTTAAATAAAGTTTTCATTCATTCATTCATTCAGCTTACTCATCAAGTCCTGTGGTCAGGAAAAAGCGCCAATCATCAACAACAAAAATCTGCGGTCCTCAAGCATTTTCTATGCGTGAATTCATGTTGGAACTTGGAACTAGTCCCAGTGTGATGCAGTCCAAGCACACTGGGCCGTATCCCAACATGAATTAAGCAGGAAATGCTTGAGGACTGCAGATTTTTTGTTTTGATGATTGAAGCTTTTGCCTGTGTGGGTGACCTCTTAACACCTCCCCCACGTTTCCTTTGTGTATGTCGAATACCCATTTGTGTCTCCCCCTCTTACCCCCTTCCTGGCTAACCTTGACATCCTGTCACCCCTCTTCCCTCCAACCCCTTCTACAGCCCCTCCCTGACCCCTCTTTCCTACCTGGTCACCTGACTACACCCTTTGGCCAGGTATAAATGTCTACGTAGAACATCAATCTAGGAGCTCTCTGGGGTATCCTGGCCGTGTACCCCGGTGGAGTCATCCATCATAACTCTTGACTAACTTGTATTTCGATACTCTGTTTGAGTTAATAAGTCTGTAATAACCAAGTCTATTTGACTGAGTATACCCAGATAGCAAAAAATTAGTGAATCAACGTTGAAATAGGGTTAGGCAGAAATATTGAATCTATGTTGAAGCCTGATATCAAAATTATACAAAACGTTGTCTATGACTTACATGTTGAATCAACGTTAGGTGTCAACCATAACTGATACTATATCAATGTTGATTCAACCATCATCTAAATGGTAATCTACATGCACATTTTAGTTGATTTCATATTGAATCAATGTTAGGCATCAATGTTTATTCAACCATAATCTAAATGTTAATCTACTTGTACATTTGTAACTTGTACATCTACTTGTAACTTGTAAAGTTAAGGAATCAATACTGATTAATGTACATTTTACATTAAAATATTGCTGCTGATATGTATACATCATAACATTACATCTTTTTTCCTGCTGTTAAACACACTATTGTTGTTCAAAATTCCATGACCATATTTCCAAAAATGTGTGAACAAAAATGACAACATGGCTTTAACATACATTTTTCTTTTTCTTTCAAGAGGGTCTCATCATACTTCCACAGTGACCAGTTAACCTTTTACACAAACATTAAATAACAGACCTTATAACAGACCTTTCATTAACAATACTATATATAGCCACTGCCAGAATAGTGACACGTATCGTGTGTGGTGAGCACACGCATTCATGCACAACGAAGACAAGATTGCGTTGTCTCAATCATTTTAACTATAAATTTATGAGCTCAAAGTATGAGCTCACTGACTGAAATGTCCAACAAAAAGCATCAATTCTCAAATAATATTGATCACATTAACTAGACTAGATGTTTTTGAGGAAATTAGAAAGGGAACAACAACTTAACCCTTGTGTCTGATCAGATTCTTATTTGTTTGATAACTTTGCAGTGATTATGTTTGTAGCAAATATAATATGTGGCATACTATTTTAATTATCTTGTATTTTCTTTACTCTCTTTCATGAATTGTTTATTCAGTATTTCATTACAAAAAAAATATAAAAAATGGTTATGATCAGGGCTGAAGTTGAATAAAATATTTGGGAAGTGGGAAATTATTTCAACATAATCTTTTTATGGAGTTTTTCAATTTAGTCCCCTAATAAGAGTATAATACTTTAGTTTTCAGACACAAGGGTTAAATAACAATGGCAGAGG
The DNA here is from genome assembly GCF_963971535.1 of Notolepis coatsorum. Taxonomy (NCBI): domain Eukaryota; kingdom Metazoa; phylum Chordata; class Actinopteri; order Aulopiformes; family Paralepididae; genus Notolepis; species Notolepis coatsorum. Next base: position 178,732,799 of record NC_140169.1, read on the forward strand.
ATTTGAATTTAAACACAGTGGAGCTCAGATGATCTACAGTTGTCCACGACTTATCCTCCAAGGCATCTGCTATATAATAATCTTCAGATTTACTTAAGTGTTATTAGTAAGTTACAGCAGTAAGCATTAGTTTGCTCAGTCAATTATGGCCAATTCGTTTTATATTGTTTAATACAGTTAAATAAATAGATAAATGAAAAGCAATTTTTTTTGTATCCCCCCCCCCCCCCCCCCCCACTGTACCGAAAATAATACCGAACCGTGACTTCAAAACCGAGGTACGTACCGAACCGTGGATTTTGTGTACCGTTACACCCCTAATGTTTCTATAACTCTCTCCCATATAACTATCTCCCATACCCTTAACACCAACCGCTGAAGTGCCCTTGAGCAAGGCACTAAACCCAGTGGTGCGTTATTGAAATCAACTGGGATTGCACGCACCTAATGGTGCCACGTGCACGCGCGCTCCCGGCGCGTGCACGCGCTCCCGCGAATGCCCATAAATGTCCCCTTGCTTGAGCAGCAGACTACAGACAGTTCCTAATTGCCTCTACGAATGGAATGTAACACATGTCATTCACAAAAAGTTAGGTGTGAATGTATCTGAGAACGTATTTAACACACCTGACGACCGGCGCAATTGATATGCAAATAGCGAGTACTTATGTGGGCTTGCACGGAGTGCAACCCCGTCCCATGAACAACGCATGCCTGACTAAACCCCCAACTGCTCCAGTGGAGTTGCTCAGTGGCCAACAGTGTCAGACTGTGGTTGTACTGGGCAGCTCCCAGGTGTGAATGGAACTCTGTGAATGTGAAGCAGGGCTTAGCTGAAAAAGAGCATCCGTGCTCAGCGAACCTACCCTGGGTAAATAAAGGTTAAAATAAAAAATAAAAAAATAAAAACACTGCAAGAACAGGCTGAAGCAGCAAGTCATTCAAGTAGATGCCGTCCATGGAAGAACAGTGTCCATGAGGGTAATTCCTTGTACTGTATGAACCAGGGAAACAGTGTGTGCTGGGTTACCCTAAGTTTGACTCTGGTTCGCTTGACTTAAGTTTGGGTCACTTCGGTTCCAAGAACAGGCTGAAGCAGCAAGTCATTCAAGTAGATGCTGTCCATGGAAGAACATTGTCCATGAGGGTAATTCCTTGTACTGTATGAACCAGGGAAACAGTGTGTGCTGAGGTACCCTAAGTTTGACTCTGGTTCGCTTGACTTAAGTTTGAGTCACTTCGGTTCCAAGAACAGGCTGAAGCAGCAAGTCATTCAAGTAGATGCTGTCCATGGAAGAACAGTGTCCATGAGGGTAATTCCTTGTACTGTATGAACCAGGGAAACAGTGTGTGCTGGGGTACCCTAAGTTTGACTCTGGTTCGCTTGACTTAAGTTTGGGTCACTTCGGTTCCTTGAGATGCCTCCCTCCCGGTCTGGCGCATAACGAAGCCACTTCTTGACAGTTTCGCTGTAGTCCTGGTCGGTCAGCTTGGGGTCAAACTGTCGAGCAGCAGCTGATAGACACAAAAATAAAAAAGTGAGGAAGAGAGGTGAGATGATGTACGATGATAAGAGCACCCCTCACTTCACACGAGTGTGATTTTTTTTAATCACTCAATTACTCACTCTGTAGGTCTACAGTAACAAGCTACAGTCAGCATCCAGTTAGACTGGACAGGAAAGAGAAGCTATCGCCTAGCCTGACACCATCTAGGCAATACAATGTGTATCAATCCATGCACCTCTAAAGCTCACCAATTACGTTGTCCATTTCTTATAGGTTGCACTTTCATCACTTTATTCCAACATAACACTTTTTTTAAAGTTTTTGCAACAGCATAATTATATTCTGAATAACCAGCAGACAGTCATGCCTCACTACCTAAACTTAACCTATGCAGGCTTGTAGTGTTGTGTGCTTGAATGGCTTCTTGCTTTCTGAACAACGCTTGTCTTTCTTTCCAGCCCAGTTGAACCCACTGGCCAGGGCATAGCAGTTTTCAACATCAGTCTGATCAGGTTCTCTGAATTGGTGCCTCCTACCAAAGCCAGACGAGAAATCTAAATCAGAGAGAAGAAAATGAAGGCCCTGCGTTAGAAACAGCATAACATTTATTTTATGAACACAGAGCAACCAACTTGTTTATACACACACTTTATGCATGCACTGATATTCTAGCCCATGCCAGTCGTTAGGTTTAACCACATTAACCCTCCTGTCCATATGTAAACGGTATATTTGAACAATTTCAAAACGTTTCATAAATAGCAGATATACAAGCTCTAACACGTTTTGAACTAGAAAGTGCTAAACACATTTATGACTTTAATCCAGCCTATATAGGTATATAGATGTGCCTGTCCTTTTTGGCTGTTTGTTCACCCTCCTCCCCTACTACTAAACACATTTTTCCCCTGAACAAGACCACACTGAAATGATCTACATTTGATAAATGAATGCAGTTCAATAAATTACCATCTTTTGACGGACTGATTGCTCCATCAGTAATGATTCTGCCTCATTGAAGTCTTGTTCACTGGCGATTGGCAGCTGGAAGGGGAGCATAGTGGTTGTGGTGGCCACCCCGTGTCCCCTGGTCCCACCCAATATGTTGCCCTCAGCCAACTCGGACTTGATGAACTGCACATCTCTCGACAGATCCTTCACCACCACAAGTAATTCAGCAAGCATTGAATTCATCTTCTGGATGGTAAGGTCTTCAGAAGAAGAGTTAAAATCATTAAGTGAGAAATAAAAATAAGCAGCAAATCACACGAGGAATTACACCATGTCCAATAGACTTGCCTTTCATAAGCTGCCCGTCATCGCCGGCCATCTGTCTACGCTGTGAAACACCAGATGGGGTGTTGTAGTGCCCTGAGCTGTATCCTGACATCCCTGTAGAAACAAAATCATAGTTATATATTTCACTATAGTTTGACTGCATTGGATCAAACTGGTGGTAGTTCCCTCTAAAATGGCATACCATTTTGTGCATGTTGTGAGAGACCAGGGGGACTGTTGTATTGCCCCGAGCTGCATCCCGACATCCCTGTAGAAACAAATCATTATATTTAAAAATAAATACAAAATCTGACTTGTCAGTCAAACTAACATACATGTCATAATCACTAACACCGGTTCCTGACAGGCAGCAAGCGAGACGAAATCGTGCACGACACTGTCCTGATATGACACAGCGCGTGTCCGAGTGTGTGTTACCTGGAATAGGGGGCAAAGCAGCCTGCGATTCTCGACCAATAAAAAGTGTTTAGGGGCGGGACTCGGCCGTGTAATCGCTCAACTAGAGACACAGCGAGCGAATATTTGAGGGGTGAACGACATCGCTGCTCAGTTCACTGTCACTCGCGGCAGGTCAGGATAGTCTGATTGAAACGAATACATTTTAATCACTTTTTCTCGCTCGCTCGCTTGCGTCGCTCTATGTCAGGAAGGGGTGTACGGAGTTGTATCCCCGTCTCTCAAAACACTGTTACTGAAAGAGTACAGTATCATACCACTACTTGCACTTTGTCGATCTTGCAGCTGCTGGACATGTGAGGCCTGCTGGAGCTGGTGGTACTGTGCAATATCCAATCCTGGCATCTCGGCTGAAACACAGTGGGAAATACACAAAGTTATTAGCAAATGACGCTATTGTAATCCCCCATGTGAGAAAATGTTTGATTTCCATTCAGCTGATTTCACGTGCACTGCCAAATACTACTTTAATAAAAATATCAAAGACAAGATATTTTAAACATGCCAGAATATTATGTTATGAGACTGCTTGATAACTCACCATTATGTTGAGTTAGCGATTGCCGGTAGTTGCTAGTAACCAGATCTACAAAGGTGAAATGTAAAATAAGTTGCGACTCAAACATGGTGGAAATTGTGCTCAATATAAAAGCATTATGTACAACTACACATTTTTATTGTGACATTGCTTGCAAGTTGTGAAGGCTTTGCATTTTTGTAGTGGGCTGGCATGCATACATTGTAAACATGTATTCTGTTGCATGCATGATGCCAGCGAGCTCCTGCCAGCAAGCTCCTCACAAGAACATAGATATGGGTTCACTTACTGTTATTTGGATCAGGAGTCTGCAACAAATCTAAATAGCTGTAGATCATGCCACCATCCAAAGAATCTAAAAAAGGTAAGCCAGGGTGAGAATTGAAGATGCTACAAATCATGTTTAAACAGTCATCTAGTTGGCATTTTAACATTCATAGCAACATACCATTCATTGTAGGCTCTTGGCCTAGTGGCCACACAGCTGGAGGCTTGCCGGATCTTAGCGCCTTACGAGACCGGCTCGATTTTGGGGTCTGTCCTACAACATATTTTAGTTGGCATGTTATTCACAATGTATAACTGCAAGAAACGCAGAAGTCCAATCAAATATTATATATCATTATTATTATTATTATTATTATTATTATTATTATTATTATTATTATTATTATTATTATTATTATTATTATTATTATTATTATTATTATTATTATTAACTGTAGCAGTCATCATTTCCAAAGTGCCTATATAAAATAAATGCATTGCATAAATACCTGGGAAACCCACATCAGGTGCTTTGGCAAAACGTTTTCTTTTGGCGTCGCCACTCGAGTGGTCATCAGAGTCCGAGTGCATATACTGCTGATTTGGCCTAAAAAAAATTATATATATACACACATGTAATAAATGTAGTTATGATACTATGCTTATTAGTCAAGGCTAAAGTCTGAATACATAGGCCCTCAGGCCACTGTGTGTTATCCTTTTAGCACTACTTGCAACAGCAGTGCAATTATTTACAACACCCCTAGGGCTGCCAAGGCACCCCTGTGTCCAATAAAATATTCCAGGGCACCCCTACATACGATAAAGACTTTTCCGGTCCTGTCTTTTTTGCTACAATGATGACAAAAGTGCTTGCTTTCAAAATAACGTTTATTTAACCCATTGAAACCGGGAAACACATTTGTGTGTATATGCAGGCTATATAATGCATTATTAGCAGGCGTTTCAGGTCTAAATGTATAAATAAATATAGCAATAGTGTGACCATTTCTCGAACAGAAAATCATGTATTTTCTTTTTAAATACAGAAAAGGATCACACAACATGATACCAGTCTGGTTTAGCATGAGAACACAACATTGCAGCTGCACTGTTTGACTGGGGCAATCTCTGCGGTCGAATTGGTACTGGAAAGTACTGAATTGGTATTGGTAACTGTAACCTGTTTCGATGGACGAGTTAAAAACTTGTCCACTTTGCGGTTCACGTTGGAAATATTATTCTAGTGAGGTGATGATTGATTATGACATCACATCCCTGCAGAGTGCCTTTTACTGTTTATCTGTTAAATACAGTTTTCATTCATTCATTCATTTACATTTTGTATCATAATAATCATAACACAGCGGCTGATACACTCACTTGTTCTGCGAGTAGACCATCGCCGTCGGAAGCGTGTAATTAGCACTTTTCAGAAGCTGTGTGGTCCGGTCTTGAACTTTCCATAATGTGTCTCGATAAATCCATTTGATTAGATCCAGCACTGAATGCATTTAGTGATTATTATCACAACGACGATTGCGATAGCCGCTTTGCATTTCCTTGATAATGGCCATAGGACTGCTCTGGAAATGCGTTGGAAAATCTGTTGGTAAAAGTAATGACGCCTGCCGCGGACGTTAAGTTGGTGAAGTTTCTATAATAACTTTACGAAACGTGTGATCGATTTCTTTTTTAGTTCATGTTATTAGATTAGGGAATTATTGTATACACATGAAGCACTAGATAGACTATTTGTTTAGTTAAATAGTTGCAGGGCTGTACGTTAACTTTTTTTGCACATAGCACTGGTGCTACAGAGGTTGATAGTTTTGTAGCACAGGACAAAATCTTGTAGCACAAGTATAAAACATGTTATATTTGTAACAGTCACAAATGTGCCTATTGTATTTGTGTTATTGGCTGTCATTTTCATGCTGACAAGTTGACGTCACACAGCCAGACACGTTACGTGTAAGGAATTTCATTACAAACATTATAATTTTTTTTTAGCTCTTCCAGACATTTAAATGAAAAACTATTTATTGTTTTTAATACAAATACCTCCTGTTCACTATAAAGTGCCACGTTTTGATATATTGAGCTTTAAACTTTAAGTAAATGTTTTGGAACACGCAACCCCTTCCTCTCCCAAACCGTTCCTGCAATTGTTTTATGTTGCATGATGATCATGCATACATTTATTATGTATTGTATTTTTTATGTTTAAATATCAACATCATCTGTCCACCCTCAGTACATTTACTATCAATATAATATACTCGTCTGACTTCATCATATCTTTTCAAACGCACACACACACAGAGGGAGAATGCCCTCAGAAATGAGACCCGCTACAGGATTTTCAAAATAAGACTGTTGTCATTCTATATTTTTAAAGAACATTCCCAGGCATCTCGCGGCACCCCTGGCAGCTCTCCTGTTGAGAACCGCTGCCCTAGGGAGAGTTGTCCCTTTAACAAAGTGAACACTGTACCTGGATCTTCTTTTCTGGCAGAGATCTCGTTCGTCCTCAGATTCAATTTCAGAGGTTGGACACATAGTTGAGGTGTACTTGGTCTCTCGTTTTTTGGCCTCATCATGGGTCTCTGGAAAGAGCAGAGAGAAAATTACAATTAACATATCTGCAGTCCAGTGTTTAACGAAAAAATATATATAACACCTCTTATCATATGTCATCGTGCATCGTCACAATTTGCGTCCTCACTTTTTGTGTATGTGTTGCACGAATTACTCACCACACGTAGTAAGCTCACGTACATCCTTATAGGTGATCCATTTATCATCTGGTTGCAGTCCATCTCGAAGGGCTTTTGTGAGCTTTATGTGTTTAGGGGGCCATAACACAGTCTGGTCTTTAGCATTAAACCAGCTCTCTAGAACTACTGCTGTCCCACCATTTGGGAACTGTACAACTGACCACAGCACCACCTCACCATTCATCTTCAAAGGGCTGAAATGAGAATTTACGGTACTCATAATGATCTCTCCTTACAAGCCATTCCAATACCGTCCTACAAAGCCAAAGTGCACTACACACATTGCATTTTTTAAGCATTTAAAGGAAAACTCTAACATTTTGTGAAATTAGCTTATTTGACATCTTCCCTGGAGTTATAAGAAGATACATACCGTTTTCGTCTCTCTGCATGCATTGGGCTTAGGGAACGCCTGGACCGTTAGCCTAGCTTAACTTCATCACTGGAAGTGGGGCAGACATCTAACCTAGTTCACTACAGTCAGGAAATATACTCCAAATACAATCAAAATACAACTCCCAAACGTTCCTGTAAACTCGTGTGACTTGTGTGACTGGGAGACGTGGTAAACACACAGGTCACAACATGTTTACAGGAACGTTTGGGAGTTGTATTTGGAGTATATTTCCTGACTGTAGTGAACTAGGCTAGATGTCTGCCCCACTTCCAGTGATGAAGTTAAGCTAGGCTAACGGTCCAGGCGTTCCCTAAGCCCAATGCATGCAGAGAGACGAAAAAGGTATGTATCTTCTTGTCCAACTCCAGGGAAGATGTTAAATAAGCTAATTTCACAAAATGTTGGAGTTTTCCTTTAAGCGTTTCAATTGGCCAGCCAAACATGTTATCTGTGTACATGTGATATTGTACTAATTGTGTATTATTAATGAGGTAAGTTATGCCCCGAAATCTGACGTTAGAGTCAGTGTGTCAATATAGTTACTGCACTTTAGCTTTGTAGGGCAGTATGGTTATGCTGTTAAATGAAGTAGTGGTATTGTAATGGCACCATCTCCGTCTGGAGAGAGAAGACATTTGCGCTTGATATAGCCAAGTTTACCTATCCCTATATCTTCTTGCAAGCCACTGACCTTGTATGTACCAATGTATGATGATTCACAGGGATACATGTAGTATGGCTGTTTGTGTCTGTACTTTCTGTAAATTATATATACCTCTTCCTCTGATTTAAGAATATTCTCTACTAATGCAAATCCATCTCCAACCTCAATACAATTGTCTCCTTTCTTTGTGGACAAAGTAAACCGATGAGTGGAGACCTTCCTGTACTGTTGTGAAGAAGTAAACTGTGGGGGGACAGGCCCATGAGTGTGAATATTACGCAAAATTGGATCATCGGTGGGACATGGGGATCCAACATTTGGAATTTCAGACAACCTTTTCACTACCTGTTGTAGAGGCTGATGTGGCTTGCGTAGAAGATGCTTAATTTGTCCAAGATAGTTCTCAAAAGGGAATCCTGAGATAGTATCTAGAGTGCCAAACTTCCTGTATTCCTCAGCCAAATGAATAAGCTGGTGTACATTGTACACAATTTCATCTTTTCCATACACTGTCCCAAAGTATTCAACAAAAGAAACCATCAACTTGTGCGCAAAGGCCAACATTTCCTCAGAAATACTAGGGGACAGCAACAAGTACATTCCAACAGAAAACAACATGAAGTTGTCATACAGCTCACTGGGGAGGGAATCCTTCAAAACAACAGGACCCCAATACAACATGAAGGATTGCAACTCAGTAGCTTTCCAGCGATCTAACTCTGACAGTTCCCTTGGTTTACGGTTAAATTCACAAGGCATGTAGGAACGTAGCTTTAGCAGTTTACCTGAAATGGCTTGTACAGTTTTGGAAGGGACCCTTGTTGCCAAATTATTCCCCTTTAACCATATATTAAGCAGTTTCCTTGTAACTCCGAGACAACAGAGATGCATGTAATCAGTTGGAAGCATAGAAACCATCTTAACTAAACCTGTTAAAGGGCTCGTCCCATTGTGATGTGCCTCATCAACCATGTCTGAGAAACTGGAGTCTGTCCTAAGTCTGACTTTTGTTTCAGGATATGTCATTTTATTTCTCCATACACCCTCCTGAAAACACTTGTCACAACCAGAATAGCCATTAAATGCCTTGGTCTGCTTAATATAAGCTCTAGCCGGGGCATCACAAATGAAAGAAGAAATCTGTACATCAAATTGCTTGTCATTATAAATAATGCCATTAGACAGTACATTCTGAAGATCTTTGACAAACTGCTCTAGGTACTCAAAAACACTCTTTGGCTTGCTTAGACCACAAACAAATTCCAACAACAAATGGGGACTTTGTGTAGTCACATTTGAGACTTCCAAGTATGGGCCAAAACTGAAGTTTAGAACTTTTGAATAAAGGTAAACCATCTATATTAAACTGTAAATTAAGAGTTGTCAGAGTTGCCGGTAAAATCAAACATGCCAACCGTGAAAGCACCCCTTTGACTAAACCAAAATGATAGTATTCTCCCCCTTCAATCTTAGTGGTAGGTACATGTTTTTGTGTTCCTAGCAATGTTCTTCCATCTTTAGGAAGGGTGGGGTGAAACATCTTCAAAATGGACAGCAAAGATGATAGTGCAACCAGCGAGACTGAATAGGATGTTGCCCAATATTTTAAACTTGTCATGAGGAAATCTTCATTATGCTCATCACTGTCAAAGACATGTTCAGGTTAAATTTTGTCATCCCCAGCTATACTTTCAAAATGTGCATTTGACTCACCTGGTGAGTCAATATTTTCACTTTGATCACTGATAGTTAGTGGTCTGTTTAGTGGCAAGTCTGATCTAGTTGTTAAATCTAGTGGCAAGTCTGTCTTTGGTAAATCTAGCAGGCACTCAGTAGAGGCTGTGACAGGATCTGTGTTCTCTAAAGAGTGATGGTTTGTCCTTGAATTAGCAGCAACAATGAACTTATAATCAGTGAGGATAGCCTGCTCTGTCTCTCTCAGTAATTTGTTGACTCTACGTCTTTTAGCCCGAGAATAAGATGACATAGTGATGAGGTGCTATAGTCAATGTAATGGTACATAAATTGTGCTATTTACTTGGCTAGAACAGGTCTTTGCTTCAATTGCTGCAACGTGCGGCTTCTTGAAACAGGTACGTGATTCTGGAAAAAGAAAGAAAAAAGAGGGGAGGGTCCTGATTAATGTGCTGCATTGCAATGTGCAGGGTGAAACGCTTGCATAATTCTACATTTTGATCAATATCAAGAGAGTTCATTATTATATTATTGTTATATTGTTCATTATAAAATACCATGCATATAACCAAACGTCTAACTATATAGTCAATGTAATGGTACATAAATTGTGCTATTTACTTGGCTAGAACAGGTCTTTGCTTCAATTGCTGCAACGCACGGCTTCTTGAAACTAGTACGTGATTCTGGAAAAAGAAAGAAAAAAGGGGGGAGGGTCCTGATTAATGTGCTGCATTGCAATGTGCAGGGTGAAACGCTTGCATAATTCTACATTTTGATCAATATCAAGAGAGTTCATTATTATATTATTGTTATATTGTTCATTATAAAATACCATGCATATAACCAAACGTCTAACTATATACTATCTGTATGTCATGTATGTCCCTATGCCATAAATGTCATCATGTGTATGTCATAAATGTCACTATGAATTGAAAATGGGGGACCCTGATGTAAACGAGACAAAAACGTCTTTCTCTGGTCTGCATCCCCTTAACAATTGTGTGTATTGAGCCATACTGTATTGTACCCCTTCTGCAATCTGTTAAATAAAGTTTTCATTCATTCATTCAACATTAGCAGGACCAGTGGCACGCCAAACAGCCTGCAAACTACCTGGCGTTCTATCGCCATGCTCTAAGACAAACTCTAACCTTAACCAACTTCGAAAGAGTGCCTAAGCTTAAAGGGGAGATGAAGCATATAGCGATATAAACATAGTCATAGCATCAAATTAGTAATTAGATAAGCCACAGAAAAAATCATTTTATAAAAATAAGCAGTTTCTAAGAAAAAACGATTTGTTATGTGACACGCTTTATCAACATGGGCGCCGCCATTTTGTTTGGTGACATCACCGTCGCCGGGCATTTAGCTAGCTGGCTACCTAGCCGCAGCCGGGATTCAAAGCCAACTAGCCGGCTAACCCAGCTCGCTAAATGCTGCATGTAGTTAGCATAACTGTAAAATTAGTTTGAACAGCCAGGAGCAATACAAAAAGAACCATGCGGTCCCGTTGTCTGGTAGGCAGTGATGCCAGTAATACATTTTGAGCTGTTTTTCTTATTTGGGAGTGACGTCGTGTGGCAGTGAAAGGGTTAAATACACAATGTGTCCCGCGGCGTGACTGGACCCTCTGTCTGTGAGTGACTCTGCTTTGGTCCAATCACATTCCCCATCCACAGTCTGCGAATCAGAGGCAGAGTAGGGCGGGTCTTCACAGCACGTCATGTGACATATGCGCCAATCGTGTGACAGCAGGGCTCCGTAGTTACAGCCTCATCTGCAGCACGGAGAATTCCACCCCAAAACGCTTGTCTAAACGTAGCCTCAGTCACTACTTCACGTTTGTGTCAGCTAAGCCGGGTGAAAAAAACATTCATATGCGGAGGAAACAAAATACTGTCTACCGCTAAAAACAGCACATCCAATTGCATTGAAAGCATCTGGAATCACAACACTAGCCGACGCTTCGACTAGGTACAGGAGGACTCGGAGGCCAGCCAAACAGCAAAAGAGAGAGATTGTTTATTTCCCTTTTGATTAATGTATATTTGATGGTGGCAGAGCAAAAGCTCTTATTTGCCAGATTTACAGTTAATTTACATGTTAAAGAGAGACTGATTGTATGTTTATAGAGAGACATTTATAAAAACAATTTAATAGTTACAGTTGATATAATTGAATAGTTCAGCCTGCATTTGTTAGATGTGATACACTGGTTTTGTAAAACCACTGGCTGGCTGCTCTAATGCTGTGAGCATCATAGACTGTTGCTTTACCATACTTGATGGTACAGAAGCTGAAGCACTAGTTTAACAATTTACGTTATGTGCAGAGAAACATGTTAAAAACAATTTATGCACTTTCAATAAAGCGTTTAAAAAAAACTGTTGGGGGAACAACGACGACTTCGTAACCTAGTTACTTTCAAAGTAACTAAGTTACTCTGATAATCAAGTAATCAGTAAAGTAAGAAAGGTTGAGATCCAAGGCAGCTCTACAGTTTTTAAAAAGCCTTTAATAAGTGGCTTACATTATTTAGAAAAATCTTTTAAAAGTCCAACATGTTTCGGCCTACATGGCCTTCTTCAGGGTGTTGCTGTGACAAAAACAATACTGTGACTAAATAGAGGAAAAAAGGAAAAAACACACAACTCAGGGAGACACTAATTACAATGGGGGACAGCTGGTCCCAATTAAATGAAGGCAAAGCAACATTCTCAACTTGAGTTGAAGTAAATATACAATAATACTAAATAGAAAAACAAATTTGTATATTATATAAGTATATATACACACAAGCTCAAAATATTATAACAACATAAAGAAATGAGTCAAAAATAGAATAGATCAATAATAATATAAACAATTACCAACAATTATCAAAAAACAATTATCAAAAAACAATTATCAAAACAACAACAATGTAAGAGCATTGAGTAATGCATGACAAAGAATAATAATACTATAATGTAATCTACTTAGCCTATAAAAGTGACAGTATGTCCGTAGAGTCATTTAAACCTGTAAAGAGGTGGCCTGTAGTCTATCAAAATACAATAAATAACAATGTATAAATACAATAAATAAATAAAGTGATCTACTGGCCTATAAAAATGATACCATGTCTATGGAATCATTTAAACCTGGGAGTGAGGTGGCCTGTAGTCTATCGATCCAGCGACTTTCTTTCTGGTTTAGAATTCTTTGTCTATTACCTCCTCTAGACGTGAGTGGAACACTGTCAATTCCGATAGTTGTAAATAAAGCAGAGGTACTGTGGTGAACTTCATGAATATGTTTAGCCATTGCATAATCCATGTTGTTAGTTTTAATAGCATATTTATGATCTGCCAGTCGATCAAGTAGACGGCGTTTCGTACGACCAACATAAAAAGAGTCACATTTGGAACAAGACAGTATATAAATAACATGTGTCGTTTGACAATTAATAAAGCTGTTAGAAGTATATGTCTGTTTTGTAACTGGGTGGGTAAAAGCTTTTGATTTTATCACCACATCACATTGTTTGCAGTGACCACATCTATACGTTCCTATATAGGAGGCTTAGGTAGCCATGTAGATTTGACATCTGCCGGTAGATGGCTTCGTACTAATTTATCTCCGAGATTGGGAGCTCTCCTAAATGTACAGAGGGGCGGGTCAGGGAAAATGTTAGACAGGGACTCATAACATTGGATCAAGCTCCAATTCTTTTTAATTATATTGCGAACAGCAAGGGCTTTAGTACTATAAGTGGTAGAGAAAAACACCCTATCGGTTTTCTCTTTCAGTGTCTTTCTTTTTAAGAGGGAGTCGCGTTCTACAGTAGCGGCTTCAGATATAGCTATTTTAAGAGTATTATGTGTATAGCCACGTTCTCTAAAGCGATCATACATCTCTCCGCTCTTTTCTCTAAAATCAGCCTCACTGTCACAAATTCTACGTACTCTTTTAAATTGGCCGTACGGAACATTGTTGATCAAAGTAGAGGGTTGGAAGCTCTCTGCATGTAAAATAGTATTTGTATGCGTTAACTTCCTGTACAATGACGTATGTAAGTCACCATTCAAGTCTTTAGTGATTTCTAAGTCCAGAAAATGGATCTTATCAGGACTAAAATCTAGAGACAGTTTTATATTTGGGTTAGTGTTGTTCAAATAACTATGAAAAGCTTTCAATTCATCAATAGTGCCTTTCCACCACATAATGATGTCATCTATATATCTGGCCCACCAGATGATCTTATCTTTAAATACGTTTTGAGTGTTGAACACATAGTCCTCCTCCCATTTTCCCATAAACAAGCCTGCATATGAAGGGCTAAAACATGCACCCATAGCACAGCCTTTTACCTGTCGATACATTTTGTCCTGAAATAAAAACACATTATTAAGTAAAGTAAATTTGGTTAGTTCGACAAAAAAATCTGTAGGGGGGTCCTGTGAGTCAGTGCGAGTATCTAAAAAATGTCTCATGGCTGTCATGCCTTGGTCATGGGCAATACTGGTGTAAAGGGCTTCTACATCCATTGTCGCCAAGTAAGTGCCTGGTCCAATATTCCCTTGCTCTTTGATTTTATTGAGAACATCTGTAGTGTCCTGTAAATAAGCTGGAAGCGTTGGAAGTAGTGGTTTAATAAAAAAATCTACGTATTTAGATATAGGCTCGTTCCCTGAAATCACTGGTCTCCCCGGTGGTTCAGCAAGGTTTTTATGTATCTTAGGCAATAAATAGAAGGAGGCCATACGAGGGTTATCATTGTATAAGAACTTAAATTCTTGGTCAGAGATAAGGTTATCTTCTTTCGACCGAACTAGCAAGTCTTTAAGTTCTTCTGCTAATATAGTTGACGGGTTAGAAGTAAGACGGAGATAAAAAGTAGTGTCCTGAAGTTGTCGGGACGCCTCTTTAACGTATTGTTCTACACCCCACACTACTATGGCTCCTCCCTTGTCGGCTCTCTTAATGACAATATTTCTATTATCTGAGAGTTCTTTGAGGGCATCTCGTTCGTTTTTAGTCAAATTATGGTGGACATGTGTCTTGCTATTAGTTAATTTCTTTACTTCATAATTTACTTTTTTCTCGAATGTGCTCAACGTAGTATTCTGTACTACTGGACAAAAATATGATTTAGGCTTAAAAGGAGTACATGGAGTAATAATATTTTGACTAACTGGGGTAAACACACACTGTGGATTCTGCTTATACCATGCCTTAATGTGTAGATTCCTATAAAAGCGAAACAAGTCTGTTTTTAATTCAAAGTCATTGGGAAGATTGGTCGGGGAGAAAGAGAGACCTTTGGATAATACCTTGTTCTGCGCATCAGTAAGCTGTACGTCTGACAAGTTGATCACTACCTCTGTTGGCTCCGTGTGTGATATTTGCGATGCGGGTTTCTTTCTCCCCCTCCTCGTCCTCTTCCTCTGTTTTCCTTGTGGGGTGTCCGTGTGTCCTTGTCTTGGCTCGTTAGAGATTGGTCTTCTCCTAAAAAATCCACTCCGGGGTTCCTTCGTGGGGCATCAGAGTCTTCTTCTTCACTGGTGAAGTTGAAGGAGACAGTGCGGGGACGTGTGCGCTTGGGTTCATGGAAGTGTTGAGCCTTGCGTCTATGCCATGGGTTGGCAGCCCCTGGTCTGTGCCATGAGTAAACATTGTTCTCTTTAAAATCTTTTTCATCCCGCTGGAATTTCCGGAGCTTATCTTGTTTGAGTGTCATTGCAAATTTGTTCAAATGTTCTGTTAATTTGATTTCAAGTGGAGCCTTTTCCAGGTCTTTGTTCAGTGTATCCACGTTCTTGTTCATTTCCTCAATTTCATGCTGAACAATCTGTTGATCTTTGGTAGCTTCTTCTATCAGTAGGAGCATTAAATCGGACGAGCATTTATTAAGAATAGATTCCCATTTCTTTTTGAAATCAGTATTGTCCTTTGATCCAAATGAAGGGAATTTCTTGATTCTTAGGCCCCGTGGAATGTATCCTTTTCTCCAGTAATCGGATAACGTGATAGAATTAAGGTCCAATTTAATGTCTTTCTCCTTTAGGTATTTCAAGTCGGTAAAGATATCTTTAAGATCAGAGTTCATTGAGGTGTCAGCTTGTGCTCCATCAAGTAATGATGAGCTTATGATAATCAGTAAAGTAACTTGGATTATTTTTAAAGGAGTAATCAGTAATCAGTAATCAGATTACTTTTACAAGTAATCTGTGGCATCACTGCTGGTAGGCAACGTTGCATTTACGGATCCACGTGTTTACTAGGCCAGCTACCGCGTGCTTCCTTGACTACTTCCTGTTCACCCAATAAGCATGCTTTTGATTGGCTGAGTCGCACAACGTCATTCAGTACCAAAGCACGCAATTGGAGCACGCAATTTCGGTTCGTTTGGCGCTAGAATAATTACATCGAAATAATAAATAACTGGTTATAGGTCTTAAACAACCGTACGATTCCACTTGCACACTCTCCAGAGTTATATTATTATATATTCGTTAGAGTGCTAACGAATATTCATGAATATTTATCTTAGTTGACGTATATATATATATTTACCTACCAAACTGCAGCATGCACATGCACAACGCCGTCAAGAGTACACCGGTCACACTCACAATAACGTTATTTTTCACTGAACACAGTTAAGATAAAAGTAATATAGCCAAAACTGACTGTAAAGCACTCAGTAGAATCAAATCCGGGGGATGTCGACGTTGCTGTTCTGTTGCCAGTTCACAATGAGAGAGTGCTGCATTAGATAGTGGAAGCTAGGGTATGTGGCTGGGAAGTACCATATCTGTTTAAATTGGGGGGGGGGCATTCGGATAGGTCCAACTTAATGACGACAAACAGCATACGTTGAACAGCATACGTTGATTCAACATTTATTAGATATTGGCATTTCAATCATTAAAATGCAACCACAAAACAATATTGATTCAATGACATGTTTTCAACATTGGTCAATTGGTTCATCGGTTAATGGGTGATCCACCATCAATCGTCGACCTTAACCAAAAATCAAGCATTTTGACCATAAATCAACATTGAATTAACACCTTTTGCTATCTGGGTATCCTTAGCTCCGGCTAATTTCCTCCACACCTGCATGCTATGGTGTGGTGTGGAACACTTTTTTGTCTCGTGAGACCATTTTTGGCCCGTCTGGTGCCTCCCGGTTCACTCTGAGACGGGCAGTGGGCCAGATCTTCGACCACGGGATATGGCGAGCAAGCTAATGTCATTGCATCAACTACACTACTAGCACTACTACATTTACATTTACATTTAGTCATTTAGCTGACGCTTTTATCCAAAGCGACTTACAAGTTCTGTACGACAAGCCATCAGGAAGGGCACAACTCTATCAGCTGAGCAACAATGTTCATCAAAGTGTTGAGTGCTACAGTGTAGGTTAGTTTATTAGGACAAGTGCATGACAGTACGGTTAGTTAGGGTTAGATTTTTTTATTGTTTTTTTTTTTTTTACTACTAGAATCTGAATGCTACATTTAACCTTTTCTACATTTAACTAGTAACCCTAACCCTAGCCTTAGGCATAGGAAATGCACCCTTATACCAAAATGCGTTTACTCTCGCTAGCACTCCACTACAAGCCCCACATGTTAGATGTCCGCATTCTGTCGAGTGCGGTTGTTTCGGTACTCCTGGTTGGACTTTGAATGGCTCGTAGAGTAATACAGTTAATTGGCAAAACTAAAAGGGTGAATTGCTCATGCCTAGCAACTTTCATGTTTCAATGGAATATTTTCCCACACCTTTTCACCATTAGTGGCAGTGTGAGTGTGAGATCTGCCAAAATACAACACTTTATACACATATGCACTAGGGGTGTAACGGTACACAAAAACCATGGTATGGTAGGCCTACCTACCCCGGTTTTGAAGTCAAGGTTCGGTATGGGTTTTCGGTACAGTGGGGGAAAGTTTGGCTTTCCATGTTCCACTCAGGGGTGATGTAGTGTGCAGTAACTAATTGTACTTGTAGGGCTGTCAACGAATATTCCATATTGAAATTAATAATCGACTTAGTCGTTAGTGGTTAACATACCGTTGTATTCGTTCGGTACACTACACAGCCATTCGGTACGGTACGGTACGGTACACACTGAAACGGTTCGGATACGTGTACCAATTACACCCCTAATATGCACACATTTGTTATGACAGGGATGATCTCTGGTAAAGTTTTTGGGTGATCCAAAACATCAAAGTAGCACCTATAAAAACCCACAACAAGCAGGTGACCCTACCTTCCCTACACACACACACACACACACACACACACACACACACACACACACACACACACACACACACACACACACACACACACACACACACACACACACACACACACACACACACACTCACACACAGACGACCCCCCCCCCCACCCCCCCCAAATTGGAGCTGCTTCACTCAGAGCTGCTTCGCCCTCTGTATGTTCTTGTTGTGAACCTTGACTGTGATTGAAATATACCCACGGCCCTGGCTTCATAAGGCCCGGTGCCATTTAATTATAGTCTTTCTGATCACATAGAGGAGGGTAATTAAATAGGGTTGAGCCATACCATAAAGGCAGTCCTTGGTCACTCCTGAACGACCTCTGTGTTTTTTACAGCCGCCACGCAGGTTTAATGAGGACTCCATTCTGCCCCCCTCGGCTGCCGTGGATTGGTGCAAGTCGCCTCTTTGAAGGTTGCATTTCTGTCCAGCGTGTATAAGAGCAAGGTGCCTGAGGGAGCCGCCATGCTGGACCGCCGACACACACAGAGGTCAGGGCCACCGTGGGAAGAAGCAGAAGAAAGAAAAATATGTTGCATTGCCAAAAAAAATAAAAAATAAAATAAAAATCAGCTCTATCTCAGATTGTACCCACACAGCAGACGAGCGGGATGTCTCAGGAGTATCAGCATATCTGGAGTGAGATGGAACATTATGTATTCATTTGATCTGGAGTGAGATGGAACATGATGTATTCGTTTCAAAGTTGAGACTTGAAACAAAACCAAACAACAACCCCCCCCCCCCATCTTCTTTTAAATCAGTTCTAAAAATGTTGCCTCTTTTCTCCCTCAGGGGTGTTTGACTGGACCACGTTTGAAGATTCAGACGTATTCGAACGTCGATAATTTTTTATTAGTGAGACTATTATGTGCAACGTGAGCCCATCAAACTGTTGTGTTCAGCGCTTTGAATGAAGTAAGTAAGTACACCAATCCATCTCAATACATTTTAATGATGTAGTATAACGTTGGGTGTGGCTATCTTTAGGAGGCATTGGACTGAAGTTTAGCGAGTACAAGATGAACCAGGAAATGCAACGGCGTTGGGATCAATCCTACATTCTGAAAGGTTCATCAAACAAGCTCCTGTGCTAGACCCTTGTGTTCTTTGTGCCATGTACACGACTTAAACTCAATTCAGTGAGTAACAGCTAAGCAGTCTTTTCAATAGGATGTTTAGAATTCAAGCTTGATTCCAGACCAGATGAGATAACAAGTTGTAGGTCTGTTAGCCCTAAGAATACTCCTGATCATATCACAAAGTGTTTTGTTCATAGTTAAACTAGGCAAACATTTATGTTGCAGGAGAGCAATCATTCAGTCAATCAAACCCCCCTGTTTTCCACGTAGCCTATATTTATATGCAGAAACGTTTGGAGATTTATATTTAGATACACATATTTGGATGCCTCCATTTAGATAATGTGAATCTTTATGGTGATTATATATTTCCATTGTGAGTATGAGCCTCACAATGCAAATATATAATATCACCATAGAGATTCACATCGTTCCTTTGTGGAAGACTAATCTATTCAAAAGACAAGCATGATCATTTAATGCCTTGAATTTATGTATTATCAAAGCAATGATTTATGGTGTCAGATACTTATTTGAATAATAGCATATTGTGCACTGTGCCGCTACTTACCTCGCCATAAGTATTGCAATTTAGTCCTTGAATAATCCCTGCTGGTAATCACTGGAGCCCAGATCCAGTGTGATTTATCATAACTCGGCTCGACAGAGCACCTAAGCATGAAAGAGAGTTGCTGCACCAATCACATTCATTTGATTTGGGATATTAACATCATATTTGGTGTTCCAGGGTCTAACATTGTGCATTATATGGTCCAGTCTGGTTCTTCAGGTTCCAGTCTGTATTCTGCATATTTTGAAGAATGAATGACGTACAGTATAACCCAAGAAGACAACAATGCAATGTCTTTTCAACAAGTAATAGTTCTTATTCATACTACTATGCCAGAGACAGACTCATGCTTAGCGATTCACAGCATTCCCTCCTACTGTAGCTTGATTGATTGCAGCAACAGAGAGTTCTTTCCAGTTGGAATTCACACATCTTTATTTCAGATATATTATTTATCAGATATCATCATACTAGGACAGGGGATAAAAATCTATTTTCTTACACTTTGTAAAAAAAATCTCCTTCACACGCAGTGTCGATGATAAATAGTTATCGGAGCAGATGGTTAGATCCATTGTCCCTGTGTCAAATACATTACTGCTACATTGAATATTGATGGAATGTTTTCATTGGAAAACTCTACATCATCAATACTTAAGTACATTTCAAATTGAGTTAGGGATGCCCTTGTTGCAGAGAATAGGGCAATTAATCATGACAGGTGCTTATTTGGCTTGGCTCCATTATAGCCACTCTTCCAGAAAATAATGCAATGCAACTGTTAACTCTTATAATCAGTGACCCGTCCTCCTGTTGCAAGGACTTTATAACACACTAAAAGCATGTTAGATGTACATGATGAATTGAGTAATATAAGCTTAGAGGGATGCATTTGTATTAGTGCCCTTCCAAAAGATACGCTTGCTGAATCTCCAAACCCTTTAGATATTACAATATTTAAGGATTGCAGAGCAGAATGGAAGCTTTGTACTTCATACACCGTATAGTCTATGCATTCAACTGAGGATCCGTCGGTTTTATGGCTTCATAAGTCACCCGTGACACGTGTATCTAGTAGGAGGATCTAAAACTAGGATCTACTGTAGTCATAACAACTACACCTCACGCTTCTTCTCACACTCACATGTCACAAGCGTTTCAGAGCCAAGGAGTCGAGGAATATTCTAACATGTGCAGATCTATGAATCACAACATCGAAGCCCTAACATTTATCATTGTGATGGATGTCCCGGAATAACTGTGATTAGGTATAGAATAATCATTCGGCATTGATTCATGACTGCAGGGTCAACGAGCAGGGAACTTGCAAAAGAGACTGATTGAAAAGTATAGACGTTTGACCCGTTCAGTGTCACCACCGCCCGTCTGTGGCCTGACACTGAGATCCATCATTCTCTGGGCCGTGGAAAAAAAGAAACAAAAGGATGAAATGCAACCGTTCCAACTGCATGAGAGTGTTAGTTATGAATTAAATATATACATAGAGCAAACGCCGTCGAGCCTTGTGATCAGGCAGACACGCCTCACAACAGCAGATGACCTTCGCATGTCTCCAGACCATGGTTGACCCGCCGCGATATGGAGCCTATACCAAACGCACAGCTGATTGCCACGTTGTAACACTTAAAAATACTCTTAACTCGCCAAAAGACAATGCTGAT
Source organism: Notolepis coatsorum (assembly GCF_963971535.1). Taxonomy (NCBI): domain Eukaryota; kingdom Metazoa; phylum Chordata; class Actinopteri; order Aulopiformes; family Paralepididae; genus Notolepis; species Notolepis coatsorum. The sequence continues at coordinate 178,754,056 of NC_140169.1, forward strand.
ACACGTCCAAAAACACATTAATTTAGTTTGACAGTTATTGAGAGTAAATTAGTTTAAATATGGCCACCAGTGATGTCCTCTGGGACATTGAATCATTGTGTTGCATTAATTACAGCTCAATTAAATTATAGGGTAGCAGTCCCTATAAAGACAAGGTATTGCTATTTTTTCTCATCTACATCATTTCATGGAGATGTAATTAACACAACACAGGATTTCAATGTCCCCCGGTGACGTCACTGGTGGCCTTATTCAAACTAATTTACTCTCAATAACTGAATTAATGCGTGTGAAACTGTTTCGAGTTTCGGGATGTGTGTGTGTGTGTGAGATCATCTGCAAAAAGGAGGACTTGGGGTTTGAACTTGGGGGGGGGGGGGGGTGAACTGTGTAAATATGACTGCCCCCAATCATAGGCTTTTTTTTATTTATTTTTTTTAACAACGGTTTTTACTATTTAGAGATACTACAACCCTTAGTTGTTACAGTAAATATGTTCTTAAACATTCGAACTACAGTAAAAATGTAAAAAAATTATAGTGTAAAAAAAACAAAAAATATATATTCATTAATTTCCGCTATCTGATTTTCATCCTCATCGACATGGGGCACAAACTGCCGGACACATAGGATCAGGGAGAAACTAAAGCAGAGAGATTGACAACACCAGGCCGGCGCACATCCCCTCTATGCCTCTTCTATCTCACAGGTGTGATCAGAGCTCTCACCACAAGCCGCATCAAACCCCGGCTGCATCCTGAGAGAGATAGGTTGACACTTGCTCCACCCGCCAATGTTCAATCACTGGCTAGTCTGTGATTTCTCAGTTTGCTCTGCCAAGCTCTTTACCCAGGCTCAGTCTGAAGACATGATGGATGAAAACAATCACCCTGGATCATCAATCAGCTTCTCTACTGCACCAGGACAAAAAAAAAACATTATTACCAACGGGTGATGCCTAGTGAAAGATAGATGTCCAGTTTTGTTTAACTTTATTTATATATGACCTGTTTTTCTGCCACACCCCGACGCACCGATGCACTACAGGTCCGAGGATTACGCTGAAGGTGAAAATTATTTTGATACTGATTGCTGCAGAATAGATTGCAGATTGAATGCACCAATTGTGATATCTTGGTGTAAAATAATATGACTTAGAAGTTGAAATCATGCGCCTGTACAACTCGTGTCAATGTCATAATAAACAAACAAACAAACGCAGACACACACAAAAAGGATGCATGATATTTGTTTAGAGTTAATGGTATACATCAGGATCAGGAGCAGTTTTATCTCAGCAAAATGGATTCATCGCAAAACATTCCTTGGGGATACTCCTCCTCCTCACTACTTTCTGGATGGACTCCAATACGAGATTGTCTCTCTGAAGTTAGACACTTTATTTATTTATTTCTCATTTTCTAAAAGGTCATCAGTTTCTGTGTCTCTTTGGTAGTCTGGGACGGCTATCGGCGTGCTGAAGGCCAATTCTTTACATAATGGACAGCTGTAGGGCACTCGCTGTGCTGTCACTTGAAATTGGAGTCCAATAAACTAGATGATGGATGGTGGTGTCAGTCAACCAGGAATATGGGCCCCTGGGATGCACCTCTAGACTTTTCACCGGTGAAGCCAATCTGTGGGATCGGGGGGCCGAGCCAAGCTGCACCCTACCTTATCGCCATTTCCCGGCGCCTTGGGATAGTGCTCACCTTTTCTTTCAATCTCAATATTTAGGAATGTGTCATTGGGAGTAATGTCAGCACGAGTCCCGCCAGGCTGCTTCAGGTGAATAATCTAAAACTGGTATGAGCAGATTATTCATCCGTTTTGCATATAAAGTACAAAAAAAAAGAAAAGAAAAAAGGGTAGAAAGGTGTGCTCAGTAGAGGGCAAATATCCAGCAGGGGGCAGCGTAGACCAATGGAAGCCGATTTCCCTGCATGATATCCTAGACTGCTATTTAAAACCATTGATCATGTTCTAAATCCGGCCTGAAATGTTATATTTTAATCCTCTGTTGAACATTGTGAGACGTTTTTTTAAAACATCAGGTGAAAAACCACTCCCCGTGCTGATATCATCAAGGAATCTCACCAAACCATGGGTATTCTAAGTATTTGAGCCCATTATCTGCAGATGACCTCAACGATATTATTTCCCATATGAAAATGTCATACAGTCTTGTTGGTATAATTCCTAGACTGCTATCCTAAAGGGCAAATACCGCCGCCTACGCCTCCCGGCCGGTATTGCACATCATTGGAATCCCTCTGGCTGGGGCTGTGCATCGATCTAAGAAGTCCGGTCCAGGTTTTCCTTCTCGGGCAAGAGTAACGTTTATCACACATGGACTGCATGGAGACACTCGGAGCAGCGTGGATTATGTGTTTTGGACATATAACGTTGGATCAATAAACGCGATCAATATTTGGAATGACGATCAGGTATTGGATGAATAATTTTGCATTACGTCAGATGTGAGGTAAGGACTCTATGTTACCAATCTTGGGTTGATCAGATGTTTCTTTCACCGCCATCGGAGCGCGTGTGTGTGTGTGTGTGCGGTTCGCGCCGACCAAAGTACAGAGAAGCGATTTTTCAGACCCCGCTTCTGTTCGTGCATGATGACACATATAATATCGATAATCTAGGATTTATTTGAAAACGATTAATAAATCAAGTGACAAATGGCACGATTTCTAAGGAAATACATTGAAGCTCGATTTGCTGGAGTTTATTGAGATTAGACAGAACGCTCTAGAAATATATTCATATTCACCACGGTATAAAACGGAAATGTATTAAAGCATTACATCATGCGCAGGAGTGGGTTATGATAATTAGACCATGCCTAGGGGTGGTCGTTAGACCATCTGCTTCGCCTATGGGACAACGGGCGAAGCAGGGCACGTAGCCCCGACAAATGCACCCCCTGAGGTCCCCTTCACAAAGAGAAGAGAACATATCACTCCAGTCCTAGCCACTCTGCACTGGCTTCCAATAACTCATAGAATTGATTTTAAGGTCCTTTTCCTGACATATAAAGCTCTTAATGAGCAAGGCCCAAAATACATAGCAAATTCCCTAGTTAGTTATCTGCCCTCAAGAACGCTACGGTCATCCACTATAGGTTTACTAGACACACCCAGAAACCAAAAGAGGATAGGACGTATGGCATTTGCCAACTATGCCCCAAAACTATGGAACACACTACAACACACATCAGAAACGCCAGCTCCATACACATTTTTAAAGGAAAATTAAAAACGTACCTATACAGTCTAGCTTACAAATAGTGTACCATGCCTTAGGGAAAGCGAGTATCTTATTGAAATGTTTTTATTATTATGTTTATATTTTTTTATGTATTGATCTTTTACTGAAATGTTATTTTACTGTACTTTGCCTATTGCCGTACTTTTATTACTGTTGTCTTATTAATGTGATGCTTTATTTTTAGTACCCGGAGCTGCTAACTGGCTAACGTTATGAGAGCTAACGTTGCTACCTGCTGTACCCGGAGCTGCTGGCTAACTGACGTTATGAGAGCCAACGCTGCTACGTACTGTACAAGTGCATTGGTTTAGTGCACTTCCTACTTCCGGTTGCCGCTAAACAAGTACAAGTGCATTGGTTTAGTGCACGTTGTGAGAGCTAACGTTGCTACCTAATAGATATTGGTTTAGCATTGGTTTAGTGCACGTTATGAGAGCTAACGTTGCTACCTGCTAGTTATTGGTCTAGTGCACTTCCTACTTCCAGTTGCTGCTAAACAAGTACATTGGTTTAGTGCATTTCCTACTTCCTAACTGGATAACGTTATGAGACATAACACAAAGACGCTATAGCTTGGAAAAGCCTGATGGATCCATGAGGCTTGGATAAGCCTTGTGGACCCAACTCTTTAGATGAGGGAACGGGTACATACGCACACAATACGCGACCACTGATGGATCCGTAGGGCTTGGATAAGCCCTATGGACCCAACTCTTTAGATGAGGGAACGGGTACATACGCATACAATACGCAACCACTGATGGATCCATGGGGCTTGGATAAGCCCTATGGACCCAACTCTGACCACTAATAAAAACGTAACTACACTAACGTTATAAGAGCTAACATTGCTACCTACTGTACAAGTGCATTGGTTTAGTGCATTTCCTACTTCCGGTTGCTACTGAACGGACATGTTTGTGCGGACCTGTTCTCCCAAACTGGTCAGCAAATGACTGTTTTCATTTTTACGTTATTATTATTATTATTATTATTATTATTATTATTATTATTATTATTATTATTATTATTATTATTATTATTATTATTATTATTATTATTATTATTATTATTATTATTATTATTATTATTATTATTATTATTATTATTATTATTATTATTATTATTATTATTATTATATATATTTTTTTAAACATTGATCTTAACTGATCACGGCCCCCTTGTGCCCCATAACGATGAGCGGAGAGAAGGACACCAATCATACGCAGTGGCGCGCAGGTACCCCAAAACGCACAAGGTGAGTAGATCATGCGAAAAACCGCTGTCTACCTCACCATGCACCCCGCCAGCCGCCCGGTAGCGGGATGCAGAAGGGGTTCCAGCTCCAAAAGCTGCAACTTTCCTTTACGGAGGCGGGTAAGGGGTAACATTTCTCTTTTTGTTATAGGGCCGACTAGTAGGATTTCAGTTTTGTCTAAGACAGGCAGACATGGGCCCTGTTTCTCGTACCTGGTTCAACTAAGTCGATCAAGATGTCATTATCCAGATTCAGTTAACCCGATGTTCGAAGCCGGGATTTTCCTGTTCCTCGAAGGTGGATTCAGTCTCGTTAACTCGATTCAGACTTGAGACTCAGGCTAAGTGCGCGCGGCCGCTTTAGGTGAAAAGCCAGCACGTATCGATGGCAGAGATCCTGATTCTCTAACGGCATTGATTGATTAATTGATTTAAGACTTTATTGACAGATTGCAATTCGGCTCAATCGCCTCGCCGACAAGTTAAATGCGTTATCTATAGGCTAATTCTAAGTCCCTCATTACCTCAATCAATCAGATTATATTTCTTTAAACTTGCCTGCTGGATTGAATAATCAAATGAGATCTTGCTAGCGAAAATAATTAGTTAAACTGTTATACAGAATTACGATACGGCTCTCTTACCCATTGATTGATGTATAGTCGATCTTTAACTTATCTCCAATGTGGTCTAACGGGTTGTTCTTTTGACTTTCACGCAGATGACCGGGGTTCGAGACCCTAGTCTTTTCCTTCTTTTTGCAATATAGGAATAATTCAATTTGGTGCACGTTGAGAGCTATATAAAGAATGACATCCTCAATGCATGTAGATTTATAATATTTTAACTTAAAACCAGGCTACTTTGGCGTATAATCATTAATATTATATTCAAAAAAATTATATTGGAAACACCGGGTTTTGAACACCGGTCACTGGGTTGGCAGGCTTGAGCACTACCGCTGCGCCACTGGACCAGATGGAATAAATTCATTGTTTATACATTAATGAACGAGAGACCCGTGTTTAGAATATTCTTTATTTTGAATGAAGTATTTATTTCTTTATCCTCATTCATTAATGTGACGTCAACGGCTCATTCAATTTCTCAAATCCGTCAAACAGCGCATCTCATCAGACATCTTAATCCCAGTTACAATTAAAATAACCACGTCATAATGTGTACATCGCACCGAGCGAGCGCCACGGTATATATAACGTGCATTATTTAGGACAAAGTGAATTTAGTATCAGCATTTTGGGTCTATTTTACATTTCAAAAGCCCCCTCTGGAAGAATGGAGCACAAAAACGTAATTCAGAATGGTATAATGCAGATCGTAGACTGTGGGAATAATTTCAGGAAACGGGCTGTCACTTTTTTGCGGGGGCGTGGCGATGGTTCAGGCTAACTTGAACTTAAACTCTGCTTTCGACCAGGCTCAAACTTTTGGATCTGTTGTCATGGTGATTTGGAAAATCCACGTACGGGGAACCGGAAAGTCCGGCTAACTCAGTTATCCAGTTAAAGTTATCCGGCTAACTCAGTTATCCAGGTACGAGGAACGGGGCCCTGGAGTTAATAGCTGTGGGATCATTTGGTTCAGCGGAGATAATAATACTAATAATAATAATAATAATAATAATAATAATAATAATAATAATAATAATAATAATAATAATAATAATAATAATAATAATAGATCAAATTTCTATAGTGGCTTTCATAGAACCCAAGGTTGCTTGTACGATTGTGTGCCATCTGCATAGCTACAGTATGGAAACATACATTGTGTTTTCTAATGATGTCCCCAAGTGGCAGCATGTGAATGAATGAAGACCACAACTAGCTCTGAGATCCATTCAGCTCTCTCTCTCTCTCTCTCTCTCTCTCCACAGCATCAGCTGCTAGTTTGGCCTCCCAAGATGAACTTGCAGAATTATCTACCAATGGACCACACATCACACACTATTCTGGCACCACCCTCTCCACACTGGGTCTCAGTGCTATGCCAGTCCACACACGATGAGCGGAGGATAGCTTTTGCCTTTTGGAGACAAATGTCCCTCCCGCTGATCAATGTGTGTAGAGAGAGAGAGATGGAAAGCATGTCAAACACATTAGACCTCATTCACGAAGCGATATAAGAACAGATTTCATATTATTTTTTCGAGCATTTTTTCTTATTTTGTTCTTACCTGGGATTCAACAATGTTTTCTTATTTTTGCTTTTCTCTTAGGCAAGACCAAATTCTAAGAGTGGTTGAGAGCACTCTTACCCAGATGAGAGGGGGAAAAAAGCCTACCATTAATAATAATACATCAGATTTATATAGCACTCTTCCTAATGCTCAAAGACACTTTACAAAACAAACAATACAATAGTTTTAGTAGAGAAAATAAAAAAATTATATAAAAAGGTGAGAGAGGAAGGAGTTCATGGGTTGAAAGCAAACGATTAGTCAATTGCCCCCAAATACCACCAAATACGACTTTAACCTCTTTAGCCTGACGGACCGCAGATGACATCACATCATAAATCCATGTCTACAGACTGTATGAATAAAAGTTGAGTTTTCTTTCAATTGTAGCAAGAAAACAGCAGTCATAGTGTATATTTTCAACAATTTGGTTTGTTTACCAATAGGTTAAAGTGTTATTAATGAAATATCAGTTTAGGAATTGTATTCAATAGCTAGCAAATTTCGATTGAATTTTTTTATTTCTCTTATTTTTCAGGATTATCTACCACAAACCTGAGCGTTATTGGCATAGATTGGAGCGCAGTTAGGGTGTCTACTTTCTGTGAACGTTTAGCAAGAATCCGCGTTGCAAACCGATTAAAAATGGCGGAGCCATATTCATTATAAGAAAGGAACTGGGAGACCGGGGCACAGTGGATCAGAAATCTTATACAGTATTTCAGCATTTTTCCTGGCTTGATGACAGCATGGTTCTGGTCTATTGTGGAATTGATAGCAGAATATGTTCTCTATAAAACATGTCTATCATATCCTGCCAACTGCCAAATAAGAGATGCTGAGATGGGGTTGAATGTAAAAATATATTTGATCCACTGTGCCCCAGTAATGGGGTACAGTGGATCGCTACCTGGGGCACTGTGAATCAGTCCAGATATTATACATAATTTTTTCACAAACAGCATCTTTATTGTGTGAAAGAAGCAAAACTTTCATGTACAAATAAGACATGTCAACATGACCAACAGTTGAAAATACTGAAACAATATGAAATGTTTTGCTATAGGCCTACTAGTAGCCTATGTAAAACCCAGCGTAGTGCTGGGAACTTTCGCACACGCATCTGACACATCCTGTACATTTGGGAAAATGAATGTGAATGATACATCATGGTCTCTGACTTCACAAGTCTGTCCAGGTTTACTGATGTATTGTGTATGTATTGTTACTCAGCTGATAGAGTTGTGTCCTTCCTGATGGCTTGTCGTACAGAACTTGTAAGTCGCTTTGGATAAAAGCGTCAGCTAAATGACTAAATGTAAATGTAAATGTGATGTACAAAGGACCCCTCCTGGCTACATTCCTATCTGTGAACAAGATAATCACACAACATTGCTTCAACATATTATTCAATATTGAAAACCCTCAGTTGCAGATGCTGAATTGTTTTACAATACCTAGTGCAGCATATTTGAATACAAGGAGAAATTGAATGGAAATATCATATGGCGTGCAACACGTGCTGTGCCACCATGTTGAATGGGGTTGGGCAGCTTTGCTACAACATCTTCAAACAAAACTTCTGATATTTCTTCGTTATTTGGGAAAATGAACGTGAATGACTTTGGTTTCTCACGTCGCATAAACTTCACTTCAAAATGTGGTTTCATCAGCATCCACAATGCGGCTTTGGACCTGCCCTACATACATTGCATTGGTTTTCTTTGTTGCAAACTTTGTCAACACAAAATCTGTTGCAGAGCATTGCAATCCGGCAATTCTAAGTCCTCTAGTTGGCCATCATCAAGGTCATCATAATCTGATGCGTCATAACAAAGTCTTCTCGCATCAGCATCCGCGTCAGAGTTTGACGTGTCTCCCTCCATATCATCATCGAATTGCAGCTTCCTACAGTATCCTTCTTTTTAGCTACTTTTGGCTTTTTAGACTGTTGACTGCCTTGTTTATTCTTCTTCCTTTTGCTCTACTCGTTAGCTGCCCTGATTTGTTCCTTGATTGGAGTGTCTGTCAGAACAAGGGTTTTTCCCTCCTTTTTTCCACCTTTGTTTTTGCGTGGTGGTGCCTTTGGAAAAGGGCTGATTTCTTCTGGTGTGATGATAGGCCTACTCAATTCTGTTGAAGTTGAACCAACTGCTTCGAGTGCCTTTGAAGATGTTGCGGCGTCATCTGGGGCTTCATGTGAAATTTCTGGTGCAGGTCGATGAAGTTCTTTGGCTGGTTGTGGAGATTCTGGATCTGGGTCTGAAAGCTCTGGTACTCTCTGTTGAGGCTGTTCAGCTGGATGAGGTGGTTCTGGGACTTCAGCGATTGGCTCTGCAGATTCTACTGCAACAGGTCGATCTGTTACATATGAACTGAGGAAATCATCATCGCTGAAGATATTGGGGTTGAATGGATAGATGCCAGATACTCGAAAACCGGATGTGATATTCTTTGCTAACGGGTAAGCATTGCCCACTATCTGAGCGATATCATGGATTGTGATAGGTTGACCGGGGTGGTTGAGCATGAAAGCATTTGCTGCCTGGTTGAAGAATGCCTTGAAGGGTCCGTACACAGATCGATCCAATGGTTGCATTTTGTGGCTGCATTGTGGTGGCAGAGTTAGCATAACCACACCCAGACCCGGCGCCATGGGCGGGCATTAGGGGGCCGGGCCCGCCCACAGAGTCAGCTGTGCCCACCCTGGTAAAAAAAATTTAAAAAAAATTGGTCAATCAAAGTCAACTATCCAAATCCTTAGTCGGGGACAGCCCTAGTGGGCACAACAACACTACTGAAGCTAGCACGGCACTCTGTACAAAACATCGCCTTAGTATGCTTCATCGACGCAAGGCCAATTTAATTCAGTTGGCATTTGAGAAGGACTTAACAAAAAAGTTCAGGAATGAGTGGAGGAGCAGTGTTTTAAGAAGATTTCACTCTGTCCCCAAACACCGCTTGCCGCTCTACTAATGATGGTGAGTAGCCTGTGGAGGAATTTTGTTTGCTTTTTTATTCACCTTATTTTTGTCAGTTCAGTTCAGTTTTCAGTGAATTCAGAAGTGTTGAATAAATGGAGACTTTTCAAAGATATAGAATAGAATAGAATAGAAATGTATTATCCTGAGTGAAATTTGACACTGCAAATCACTCAACATTAAACTTTTAGACAGAACAAGTCACGAATAAGAATAACAAAACAAATGGCCTAAGAATAGAATAAAATGAAATAGAATAAAAATAGAATAAAAGATACAGTAAATAAATGAAGTAAAAATATACTGAAGTCTACAGTAGGTGTAATATTGCACAGTGCTGTTTAAAAAGTAAGAGTCCAGGAAGATGGTAACTGTCACTCTGTGCTCAGTGATGCAGTGAGGCACAGTGATGCATTGTATAGTCTGATGGCTGTCGGAATGAAGGACTTCCTGTGCCGTTCAGTGCTGCATTTAGGTAGTGTGAGCCTATAACATGCTCCTCCTGTCAGCCAAGTCTGTATATATGCTGAAGTGAGATATATGCAATGAACGCTGAGCGTTCACTAAGTGTTAACAGAACTTGGTTATAGTCATAACCTACCGATATGGATATGTGTTTCAATGGACAATGATTCTATTTGAATTTAAATAAAATATTTGACCTTGGCTGATGGACTTGTCCATGACTTATGTGGTTTCATCCACCACAATTTTTTAGTTGGCGATCTACTGGATGCTGAGCACGCACACACACATGCAACCAATTACAATATCTCTCCCCAGGCGTTCCCGGCTCCCGAGATCCGAATAGAAGATGACCCTGAGTATAAGACGTCCTCAGATTTTGGAAAAATACTTTTTTGAAGACCAAATAATGATAAAGGCATTGTTTTATTAAACGTAGGCTGTTGTTTTTAACACTCGAACAGCCATGGATAAAATGTCACTGATTCCCGCCGGAAGGGGTCAGATGACCCCACAGCTTATATGAGAAATATGAGAAAAATAAACAGTGTAAACTATATAATTACATCTTAATATAAAAATATGAGGTTTACCACAGGTTTGAGTGACAAAAAAATATATATAATAAATAATAATAATAATAATAATAATAATAATAATAATAATAATAATAATAATAATAATAATAATAATAATAATAATAATAATAATAATAATAATAATAATAATAATAATAATAATAATAATAATAATAATAATAATAAATAAAAATATTATAATATTATTTAATTTTTTTGATGGAAGAGCCACACATTGATGGGCAAAGATCCACATGCGGCTCGCGCGCCATGGGTTGCCACCCCTGCGCTAGACGCTCGCAAAGTGCTGTGACTTTCCACATATATATTCCATATATGTGGAATAACGTTCTAATAACATTTTCCTGAAGTCATTTTGAAATTTCAGAAACCGTGCCAGATAAAACGGGTACTTTTAGGAAAAGTAATTGAGTGACAGAGCTGGAGCTCGACAGAGTGACGAGGATACATTTATTGAAAATGCCATTTGTCATTTGACCCCTTGTCGGCTGTGCTAGTGTTAACATATTTTGGTTATCATCTTTTCTCTCATTTCTAAGGCAGTACTTACACTCTAACATAGTTCTTCGCTGCTCGACAGTCGCTTGAATGACTGCTTCTTCATTGATCACCATGATCTTAAAATTGTCTTCGTAACTCCTCCTCTGTTGTTTATTAACTTGCCCGACTTTTGAGCCACTTAGTTCGAGCTGATCGTTGTGTCTCCACCTCTCCAGGCGCCTGTCGCTGTGTAATGCACACATGTTTCTTTTGCACCTGTCACTGCAGGCTGTGTGTGTGTGAGAAGGAGAGGAACAAAAGATTGTGGCTTGCTTGGGGAACGCTCCTTTGGCACAATCTGTTGTTGTGAATGTATGACGTTTAAATGTTTAGACCCCGAAAATAAGACATCGCCCTCCTTTTATTTTTTTATACACCCACTGCATTGTCCAGGAATCAACGCAGATGGGCAAAAGTGACCAGCAGTCAGTTATCTCAACTCCTTGCAGTCTTTGATTGAGTCAGGAGTCCAGTAGGGACAGATATAATTGATCATTTCAAGCTCCAGTAGTAACGTGAGTTAGCTAGTAGTCACTAGTATCGCTCTGACACTCTGTTTGGTATCCACAAAGGACGCTCAACGGGTGAAATGAGGTGGCAACTGCATTCCGTCAGCATTGCATCCAGTGCAATTGGTGCAGATTTAAATGAGGTAATATGGGCGGAACATGTCCCCTTTCTATGTAAATGAGCCTTGTCTAAATCTGCTTGGTATCCACAAAGGCCGGCGCCAATTGCACCGACCAGTTAAGGCGACGCACCTACCGTCTTCACAGACATGGTGGTAAATAAGTGCTATAAAGAGGCGTCATGCCAGAGTCACAGCCAGGTGATCATGGCAGCAGTAATTGTTGCAAGACGCAGGCATCGTAATGCCAGGTGTGCCTGTGAAAGAATATTTTGAAGGAGAATATCACCTTTTTTATTTAATTGAGGCCGAAATCATCCGGAGACACAGGTTGCCACCTCAATCAATCATAAGTTCATAACAGTCTCACGGACGTCTGTGTTACCATTGGAACTCATTCTGAGACCCAGAGAGTGCAATACCGGCCGAATCCTGCTAGGTGGCAGTATCGCCCACCCTTTGAAACCTTATTTCACACTGTGTGTTACATTATGGTCCAGGCGGATGATTTGGACACAGGCAAGTTAAACGCTTCATCCGAGCACCTTGTAACGCGTTCAGCACACTTCATGCATATTGTGCCATTTCATGTCAGGGACCCGATGGACATCAATACTGGAAATCGCGATCAGACAATTGGGATACCTCCTAGTAAAGGTAAGGAATATATGACATCAACCCTACTTTGATCCAACAATGATTTCACATCGATCACAACGATCATATGTAACATACTCCAAAACGTATGCTGTTGCTGATGATCAGAGCATCAACCCCCCCCCCCCCCCTTGATGCATTCATGATGAAACATAATACCTATTATATACCTTTGATTTTGAAATAGTAACGTGTCCAGGCGAGCAATGCAAATGACTTGAACAAAATTCACATACAGATGAAGCTTTTAGTATTCCAGGGCGCTTTGCCGCGACGTGAGCACGGTTATATCACGTCGTGGAAATGAATTAGGAACCCAGGCTGCTGTTCTATTTTATGCCGCCAGGAGGCGCAAAGTCATTAGACGGACGCTACAACGTCCTACACAGTATACTGTATAACGATCTGTATGTTTTGTTGTCTAAAATAAATACCATACCATGTCTAAAGCAATGTTGCTGAATAAAATAATTAACCAGTTAAAACCTGTCGAATGGAGCAGTCAATGTGTATATTTTGTGTAGATAGCTAGGTGGGCTCTATTTATAATGATATATTTTGTCTAGTACCGTGGTCTAGTGGTTTATCCCCATTCCTTTCAAGCCGACGCCCGGGGTTTGATTCCCAGCCTGTCAAATATTTATATATTTTTTTATTATTTATAAAATGAAATTGCCCGCAACGATGTGTGCATAATACAATAGTAATAATATATAATAAGAATCCAACCAATAGAGCGACATTGTGCAATAAACAAGTAAACAAAGTAGGGCATATCGGCATTTGTACATGAGTTATTCTGAGTCAACTTATTGTCTGTTGTTGCTACGCAACTTCACTTGACTTGAAAAGACTTGATACCTCCCCCCATGCCCAACGATTAAAAATTAACGTTATTAAATGTATATATATTAATTCATTTTGCGCGAATCCACACTTCATTTCCCAGACCCACTTTGTTTTGAAACAACCAATCACGTTGCGCGATAGCACGAGCGATCCACAGTCAGTAATAATGTTACAGCTGAGTTCACGGCGAAATGTAAAATGCTACCCAGATTGTTGCGTTTCGTTATAAAAACTATGCGGTGATAAACAAAAAACGAATCGCAGTATGCAAAACCTGCGGTTCGAGGATCACAGATGAAGATGCGCAACGTCCAACTTCGTTCGACACTTGAACTAAGCTGCACAAATATCGGTAAGTGAATGAACGAATGAATGAAAACTTTATTAACAGATTGCAGAATGGGTACAATACAGTACAGCTCAATATACACAATTGTTAAGGGGATGCAGACCAGAGAAAGACTTTCGTCTTGTTTACATCAGGGTCCCCCATAGTAACTTGGCTTGCTACAGTAGAGTTAAATCAATGAGCCAGTGTGCTAACGTTATCATATACTCTCTTTTTTAGACTCTTTTTGTATCACAAACAGTACTGTATTTGTAAATCTGGTATGTCATAAATGTATAGATGTAGCAGTACTGTATCTGTATGTCATGTATGTCATGTTATGATGAATTGAAAATGGGGGACCCTGATGTAAACAAGACGAAAGTCTTTCTCTGGTCTCTTCGCTGGACTGAGACGTGACGTGATTTTAATTATAATATGCATGATGTTTTGTTTTGTACAGGCAATAATGAAGAAGTTCCCTGGAAGGAAGGATGTCTCTTTCAGGAAGGGTCCATCTGGACATCTACGGCAGGACCCCGCTGAGGAAGCAAGGGGATCAAAGATCTTCTCCTCTTCTCTTCCTCCTCTGCACCAGCCCAGCCTGCCTCCACTGCACCGCTACCTGCAGCCTCCTCTGAACAAGCCCTCATGAAGCTACAATGTGAGAGCAGAGTATTTAGCTTCATTATGATAAACAGCAACCTAATTATCTGCACCTCTACCTGCAGCACGTCTACCTGCAGCCTCCTCTGAACAAGCCCTCATGAAGCTACAATGTGAGAGCAGAGTATTTAGGTACCTTGGTCGTGTAGTGTATCTTGTAGACCAGGCCCATTGCAAGTTGCTGTACTCTGTCGTCTACTCTAAGCCATCCTAGGTTGTCAAAGTGGGCAGGGGTGAGGTGGGTTCTAGGAGTAAGGTCAAGCAGTAGTCTGACCAGTTTGTCTCCTGAAGAAAATTAGAACATTTAATAACGAGTAAAAGCAATTCATATGCCCCAATCACACACCATAATGACCCTGAACTATATGCAGTTAGCTATTTATCAGGCTGATATGTGGGGGAATTGTGTCGGATATTTTCAATTGGGATGGTCACGCATGCAATAACGTTGAGAATCTTTCACGTTGGTCTTGTTTACTGACTGCAGGTGAAGGACATGTTTCTCATTAAACGCAGAGCAGGCTTTTAATTAACCATAGAACTGGCGGGAGTCCTGCAATCACCATATTGACTGGGCCTTGTTCATTAACATGATGTCCCAATGGGGATAATTGGAATTGGAGTAAATTAGAACATTAACAACAATGTTGATCAGATCTCAGTCAAACACGTTTCAGAGGGAGGTGGCTGATGGGGCCAGGTTGCAAGGAAAAGTGTTCTTGTATCGAATGCCAATGTTTGGCAGTATACAGCGCGGCTCCTGGATTATTTCGCCTGCCAAATTGCCATTAGCAGACAAAAAGACCCTGCTTAGCGTTCACAAACTGAACATGATCATGATGGTTCTTCCCGCGTAGCTTTCATTGACAATCTTTCTTTGAAAGGCCGGCCATGCAGAGGAGGGGTAGACATGTGACATGTTTTTGAACCTCGGAAAACAAGTTTGATGAAAGTTTTCAAATGACTTGATTTGTTGCCTTCTCTTTCTCTCTCTCTCTCTCCCTTAAATTAACTTGTGGACCTGATGACACTAATCCATCTAATTATCCAAAACATTTTCAAAAGAGACTCATCCGAAAATATGTTTTCATTCAATTAAATCAAATTGAATCATTTTGTGTGACAATAATCCATCATCCTCCACAGAGATGACACGGAGCGTATTTCTGTCACCCCTTTGCTGCGACCGCAAAAAGCATTCTATAGCAAATCTCCGGGAGGTCGCGGAATCGCATGCTTCCTCCGTATTCCGCTCGTAAGCAGAGCCGTGTCAATGCGGTCCTTCTTTGCCGAGGACATTGGCATGCTGACGTTGGGTGAGGACGGGCTCTGGGAGGGGGGAAAATGGGATAATCGGCCCCTTGGCCATTATTCCAAATAGGAGCCTCGTCGCAGCTGGAGTGGGCCGCTGGAGTGGGCCGCTCCTCGCCTCTCTTCGGCTCCATTTCTTGCCTTGTTTTCCCCCGGTCCCCTAGTGGCAGTGTGAGACGGTGAAATAGAAAATGACAGCTCTTTTAGCCTCTGTGGACACGACATGAAGGCTGAGATGAAACACCTCCCATTAGCTCGGTGAGGGGACATTCCAGGACCCGCCCCCATAATCCCTTAACATGTGGGTCCAGCAAAGCATATTAAAAAAAAATAATAACAGGATGAAATGCCATAGCGAATCAAAGCCGCTCATTCCGGGCTTAACAAGTCTCTTGGCAACGGCGAAAAGGAAAATGATGGAGCGAGTGCGAGAAACTATGCAGACCGTGTAGCTGCTAAATGTCCTCAGTTGAACATCTACAAATGCTTGTCAAGCCTCGGCGACTTCCCTCCCCGCCCCGGGAGTGGCATCGGTACTGTTGTGGAGAGAGATTGAAAAAAGGCCAATGTGACAGCTTACGTTATGTAGCGGAGTGAGCTGTACAAGCCCCCAGAACAGCTCGCTTTAACCGAAAGGTCAGGTCATGATCGCGGAGGGACTCGTGGAGACCAAGAGGCGGATGGGGAAAACACTAGATGCCAGTGGCGGACTGGCCATCGGGACGTTCGGGACGAATCCCGATGGGCCGGAAGCAAAGGGGGCTGGTCCCAAAAAAAAGAAAAAAAAAATATATATAATTTTTTTCTTTTTTTTTACTTTTTTTTTTGGCCAGTGTGTGGGCCAGTGTGTGGGCCACTAATGTGGGACAGTGTGTGGGACAGTGTGTGGGCCAGTGTGTGGGCCAGTGTGTGAGTCAGTGTGTGGGCCACTAATGTGGGCCAGTGTGTGGGCCGGTGTGTGGTTTTATTTTTGGGCCAGTGTGTGGGCCAGGGTGTGGGCCACTAATGTGGGCCCGTGTGTGGGCCAGTGTGTGGGTCAGTCTGTGAGTCGGTGTGTGGGCCACTAATGTGGGCCAGTGTGTGGGCCGGTGTGTGGGCCAGTGTGTGGGCCAGTATGTGGGCCGGTGTGTGGGCCGGTGTGTGGGCCAGTATGTGGGCCGGTGTGTGGGCCAGTGTGTGGGCCAGTGTGTGGGCCAGTGTGTGGGCCACTAATGTGGGCCGTAGGGTTGCCACCCGTCCCTTAAAATACGGAATCGTCCCGTAATTGGAAAATAAAAGACGCTTTCCGTATTGAACTGATACGGGACGCCCTTTGTCCCGTATTTTAAGGTTGCCAGTTTAGTGAGAGAAATAAGCCAGCCGACCTACAAAAACAAGCTAAATTGTGTCCAAAAGTTGCGGAAAAGAAACAGACTTGGCAGTTATTTATTTTTTTACAATTTCTTATGTTGATTTAGAATTCGAATGGCAACATTATGAACGAAGCTTCGAACTATTCGGTACAGCCCTAGCATGATTTGATATTGTCAATTATCTCACTTTTACTAGGTGACTTTTACTGTGACTAACTGAAATATGCCCAAAAAAAAGGAAAATGGACATAGGGACGTTTTTTAATCAAAGGGCAGCAGAGACAAGTGATACAGGGACACAGGTAAGGTCTTACAATGGCTTAGTGATTATAACAGTGCAGTTCTGCATTCAGTAACCCATACTTTTTGTGAATGTGTTTTTGATACTACATTCTGTTGAACACACACCTCAAAACCGTACCTAAGGAAAATTGGCTCAATTGCAAGAAAAGTAATAGACAGTTATAATAATAACTTTATTTGTATAGCACTTTTCATACAGAGGTTGCAGTTCAAAGTACTTCACAACATTAAAAAATACAGGCATAAGCGAGCATAAAAAGATAGACAGGTAGAATCACAGTGTTTCACATTAGGATCTAGCATCCCAATAGGCTCTCCGCTTACAGTTTTCAGTAACACAAATAGTAAAAAATAGTTTAAAATGATTCAGTTTAAAAATAGTAAAAAATAAATTATAAAATAGAACGGACATAAAAAATACAGGCATGAGCGAGCATAGCAAGATATGGCACATTAGGATCTAGCATCCTAATAGGCTCTCTATTCAGTAATACTCCTGTAATTCATGAACAAATAATCACAGTGTTTCACATTTGGATCTAGCAAATAATAAGAATAGTTTAAAATGATTCAGTTTAAAAATAGTCATCAGTAAGAAGTAAAAAGTGCAATAACCGACACATGAATTTGATAGGCAGTGTAAAAGAGTAGGCAGGGTAAGAATAAATACAAGTTGTGTCAGGATATCCCTGATGTTTCCTCTTGCCACTAGGTGGTAGCAGATATCTATCAGTGAAATGCCTGAGCAAAGAGATAGGTTTTAAGCTATCCACACTATCCCCCTCACGTCCAATCCGCGCTTAGCAGGCGCCCCGACCGAACTGTAGGAGTCGCTGTTTACAATGACCCGGACCCACCCCGCCAGCTTCTCCCACCCTCTGATACAGCCAATTGTATCAGTGCAGACGGCCAGCCAAGCTGGTGACAACCCCGGAGCTGTGAGCTGGATTCGAACAGGCAAATCCAGCTCAGCTCCGGGGCTGGTGACGAACGCAATCTCCGCTCGGCCACCTAACCGCTCCTTAAAGTCAATTCTAAATGTTACAGGAAGCCAGTGTAAAGCGGCTAAGACTGGACTAATGTGCTCTCTCCTTTTGGTTCTAGTTAGCAGTCGGGCTGCAGAGTTTTGGATTAGCTGAAGCCTCTCTGTGGTTTTCTTAGGGAGACCTGTGAAAAGTGCATTACAGTAGTCTAACCGGCTAGATATGAATGCATGAATTAGCTTCTCAGCATCGTTCTGATTAATAAATGGTCGTACTTTTGCTATATTTCTGAGATGGAAGAACGATGTTTTCGTCACTTTGCTAATATGAGAATTGAAGTTCAGTTCTGAATCTATGATAACCCCAAGACTAGTGACCTCAGATTTGATCCAAGGGGTTAGTCCCCCCAGGTTCTTTATTAATGTTTCTTTTTTAGTTTTGGAGCCGATAATTAGAATTTCAGTTTTGTTCTCGTTTAGTTTCAGGAAGTTCTTACTCATCCATTTATTTATTGCCAGTAAGCAGTCTGTAAAGGAGCTAATCGCTGTATCATTTGGTTCAGCAGATATGTACAGTTGTGTATCATCCGCATAGCTATGGAAATCTACATTATGTTCTCTGATGATATCACCCAGCGGTAACATGTAAAGGGAGAAGAGTAAAGGACCTAAGCAACTCCCTTGTGCAACTCCATAGTTGTTGTCGTATATATCAGACATGTGATCTCCTAGTTTAACATAGAATTTCCTCCCTCTGATGTATGTTTTAAACCAGCCCAGCACATGGTCTGAGAAACCGACATGGTTTTCAAGACGATCGATTAGAATATCGTGATCGATTGTATCAAATGCTGCACTGAGATCTAACAGGATAAGGATGGAGATCTTATTCTCGTCAGAGTTTAGTCTGAGGTCACTGATTATTTTGGTGAGGGCAGTTTCAGTGCTATGATATTTTCTGAATCCTGACTGAAATTCTTCTAAGATGTTTTTTTCTTCAAGAAAGGAATTTATTTGAACTGAAACTATCTTTTCAAGTACTTTACTAATGAATGGTAGGTTGGATATTGGACGATAATTTGCCATTTCATTACTATCCAAGTTAGGTTTTTTTAGTAATGGCTTTACAACTGCTGTTTTAAAGGCATCCGGGAAAATACCAGTCCTAAGGGAAGTGTTTATGATATCTAGCACAGGGCTTGAAACACTATTAAATACCCGTTTGAAGAAAGCTGTAGGTATAGGGTCAATGTCTGAGGTGGAGGAGTTACATTCTGAGACAGTTTTGCAGAGTACATCTAATGTGATGCATGTGAAACTTCTCATGGTTACATTGCACGGTTTGCCGCAATCGACTTTATTTCCATCATGAGTAATTCTGGCCCTGATCAAGGTTATTTTGTTGTTAAAGAATAGTGCAAGTTCTTCACACTTAACTGTTGATGACTGAGGAGGTGTAGGGGCAGTGTTGAGTAGTACATTAATAGTGGAAAAGAGGATTCTGGAGTTTCCAGTATTTTCTGTAATGATTTTAGAGAAGTAATCTTTCCTTGCTAAGCGGATGGTTTTATTATAAGCAGTTAAAGCATCTTTGTATATATCACAACATATGGTGGTTTTTGTTTTTCTCCATTTTCGCTCCGCTGCACGACATTTCCTTTTTTCTTCGTTGACCGTATTATAGTTTAACCAAGGCGAGGCTCTAGTTTTCTTCTTTTTCGTTTTTAATGGGGCGACAGAATTTAATATAGATGACATTGCATCATTGAGATTTTCTACCATTTCATTTAGAGAGCTGTCATGATTGTGTGGTTCATGTAGTCTGATAAGATCAATGAACTTTGATTCAGCTTTGTCGTTTAGGAGCCTCTTTTTAACTATGATTTCTTTTTTTGTTTTAGTAAGGGTTATTTGAGTATCAAAAAATATACAGTGATGGTCGGAGAGAGATAATTCAGTTATTGAGATATTTGTTATGCTTAGCCCAGTTGTTGTTATAACTAAGTCTAGTGTATTCCCAAGCCGGTGAGTTGCATTTGTTATATGCTGTATTAGGTCAAAGCTATCCAGTAGATTTTTTAGCTCCATAGTTTTGGAGTCTGTTTTCTTATTAAAATGGATGTTCAGGTCTCCAGTTATGATATTACATTCTGCATAATTCCTGTGCAAAATATTGTGGTTCCCTGCTTTAGTCTGTTCACACATTTCTATACTAAAAATGCTTGTGTAGTCCTGTGTCCTACCTAAATGTCATATAACTGAATTGTATAGAAACAACTCACCAAAAGTGACTATTGCACAACTGATTTTACAAAAAAATCCACCTTCAGCCCCCCCCCCCCCTCCTCCTCGCCATACCTTGCCTTTTACTGAAACGACGCCACTGGAATTAGCGCTTTCACATTGCTAAGAAGAGTTCTATGCCGTTGTGCCAATCCTCCGTCTGCGCGCTGCATGATTTCTTTTCGAAGACGCTTTGAAAATGTCTACAGTAGACACTGTGACTCCACCGCGTCCTAAAAAGACAAAACACCTCCAGAAATACAGACCTGAGTGGGAAGAGGCAAACCACTGGCTTGATAGCATGCGTCAGTGGAGATGTTTACAAAGCAAACTGTAAAGTATGTAGGTGTTTTCTGTGGCGCATGGTGGACTGACTGACATCAGACAGCATGCCTCAGGAGAACAATATTCCCGAAATATAACAACGC
Source organism: Notolepis coatsorum (assembly GCF_963971535.1). Taxonomy (NCBI): domain Eukaryota; kingdom Metazoa; phylum Chordata; class Actinopteri; order Aulopiformes; family Paralepididae; genus Notolepis; species Notolepis coatsorum. The sequence goes on from NC_140169.1 coordinate 178,775,164, forward strand.
AAAGGACCCAAGCACAGGTGTCACAGTTCTTCATAACTGAAACATCTCCTGAGATTGATTCGGTATGGGATATTACATCTTATTTATCTGGTTGTGTTTTTAACTAGATGTCAGTATTTCTATTTACCTGCCCTGGCAGCCAGGATCCTACTCTTCTTTGCACTTTATTTTTTATTAATCTTTTAATTTGGGTCACACAAGTGTTTCATTGTATTATTGTCCTCTTTCAGTAAAAGTGTTCCCAGGCTTTGTTTTTACAGCACTTTATATTCATACAGTATTATGCTCAAGTTGAGGCTATAGTTCAGCCAATTTATTTAAACAATGTTAAATGCAAATAAAGCACTTTAAGTATGACTAAATGCTTTCTTGACTATATATAGTAACTGTTCCAAAATGCATAGATTTCTATGTATTTTAGGGGTTTGGGGGGCTAGCTCTTTTTAATATAAATGTCATAGATTGTTTTATTTAGATTTCATAGATTTCTATGCATTTCAGGAGTTTGGGGGGCTGGCTCCCCAAAATAATTAAATTACATAACCCTAAGCCTAACCCTAAAACCAAAATAAAGTAAAAAAATAATAATTGTGGCAAAATCCGCCCATTTTCGCCCAAAAAACGCCCCAAAACGGAAAAAAATTATAATCACGCGCTCTACGCGCATGCTCGATGATAGGTGTCCCTTATTTCTATTGGTCAAAGGTGGCAACCCTAGTGGGCCGGTGTGTGGGCCAGTGTGTGGGCTGGTGTGTCTGAATGTCCCGGGCTGAATTTGTGTCCCAGTCTGCCACTGCTAGATGCCCTCAGCTAGCGCACCAGGCATGGAGACATCTCTCTCTCCCTGCAGGCAGATGAGATAAGCAAGCATCTGATCTGTACTGAAGAGCCCAGAGGACACGAGGAAGACAAGCAGGTGGCAGCAGACGTGTCAAAACGTCTCATCGCTCATGCAACTATGTGTTACAGTCCAAAGTAGAATGTCTTACAGAGAGAACTATTTCATTTGGGACATGGCGGTAGGTTCTGACAGACGTGTGGAATAAGTATGACAGATTCACGTTTTAATCTTAAATTGCTCTTTCTTCCTTCCCTGCATCACGCTAGCGTAAATTAATGCCAAGCTGGGAAGGTGACGGCCCAAGGACGCCAGACATGCCTTCAAGAGAGTCCTATCCTGCCGTAGACACCCAGATAGCACCTGCATATCTAACGTAACCAGACACACTCCTTACACTCCTTACACTCTATAATGCAACGGTACGTAGCATTATATGCGCCGTTAATATCCGCATTTCTCTTTAATTCATATATCTAGTTATTAATTAATGCCGTTTGTTTTCCTTTCCTTTTGTATAGGTAAATAATCTTTAGACTGACTATAGACTGACTAACGTCTGATTGTATGCTGACTGACTAAAACGCTGACTGAATGTACATGCTGACTATAGACCAACTACATGCAGACCAACTAATGTCTGACTACACTATCCAGAACCGGTTGCTAAATTGCAACCTAACTATCAACGAACTATCAACAGAGGCGACTTGGTTGAACATTACCGATACCATATCGACCTCTACTAACATTATCCACTAATGCTTGGATGTAAGCTACTACCAACTATCAGCTACAAGCTAACCCCTTGTTTAATTGACCACCTGGTGATTATTGTAACAAAGGATGAATTGGATGCTGGACATCAAGGTCCAAATAAACGAACATTCTTATAAAGTCCGAATTGTTTCTATGGTTTAAGTAAAGTAATTTCGCCCACACCCTTCCAAGGGGGATATCTAGTTGACTAATTGACTGAGACTGCTAGATAATTGGACAATTATTTACCGCACGCGCCCGCTACGAGACGGGACGGACGGAACGCAGAAGGAAGTGCCGCGTGGGATACCCCTCAACGTCAAGGTGGAACCAGGACTTAGTGGATACACACGATGGGGCACATTGGAGAGGACGCGGTCAGCTCAAGGGAAGTGAAACGTTGATGTTGACTGCTTATTGGGTTGGAATCGCTGTATTCCGCCCACATGCTGGTTGCTTGAAGTGGTGGGGTCGCTGAACTCCATCCAATGTTAATGCTTAAACGCTAGCCATTAGCCAACCAATGCTAATACTGCTAGCCACCAATGCTAATACTGCTAGCCACCAATGCTAACGCTGTTAGCCAAATACTGCTAACACTGCTAGCTGCCAATGCTTAACGCTAGCCATTAGCCAACCAATGCTAATACTGCTTGCCACCAATGCTAACACTGTTAGCCAAAGACTGCTAACACTGCTAGCTGCCAATGCTTAACGCTAGCCATTAGCCAACCAATGATAATACTGCTAGCCACCAATGCTAACGCTGTTAGCCAAAGACTGCTAACACTGCTAGCTGCCAATGCTTAATGCTAGCCATTAGCCAACCAATGCTAATACTGCTAGCCACCAATGCTAACGCTGTTAGCCAAAGACTGCTAACACTGCTAGCTGCCAATGCTTAACGCTAGCCATTTGCCAACCAATGCTAATACTGCTAGCTGCCAATGCTTAACGCTAGCCATTAGCCAACCAATGCTAATACTGCTAGCCACCAATGCTAACGCTGTTAGCCAAAGACTGCTAACACTGCTAGCTGCCAATGCTTAACGCTAGCCATTAGCCAACCAATGCTAATACTGCTAGCCACCAATGCTAACGCTGTTAGCCAAATACTTGTAACATTGCTAGCCACCAATGCTAACGCTGTTAGCCAAAGACTGCTAACATTGCTAGCCACCAATGCTAACGCTGTTAGCCAAAGACTGCTAACATTGCTAGCCAAAGAATGCTAACACTGCTGGCCACCAATGCTAGCTAAAGCACATTATCATTGACACCCATGCCTTGGCTGTGTTGAACCAAGCAACTACGTTGTTGCTCCAAACGCTGTGAACATTATCATTGACACACGTATGCCTTGGCTGTGTTGAACCAAGCAACTACGTTGTTGCTCCAAACGCTGTGAACATTATCATTGACACCTATGCCTTGGTTGTGTTGAACTAAGCAACTACATTGTTGCTCCAAACGCTGTGAACATTATCATTGACACCCATGCCTTGGCTGTGTTGAACCAAGCAACTACATTGTTGCTCCAAACGCTGTGAACATTATCATTGACACCTATGCCTTGGTTGTGTTGAACTAAGCAACTACATTGTTGCTCCAAACGCTGTGAACATTATCATTGACACCTATGCCTTGGTTGTGTTGAACTAAGCAACTACATTGTTGCTCCAAACGCTGTGAACATTATCATTGACACCTATGCCTTGGTTGTGTTGAACTAAGCAACTACATTGTTGCTCCAAACGCTGTGAACATTATCATTGACACCCATGCCTTGGCTGTGTTGAACCAAGCAACTACGTTGTTGCTCCAAACGCTGTGAACATTATCATTGACACGCCTATGCCTTGGCTGTGTTGAACCAAGCAACTACGTTGTAGCTCCAAACGCTGTGAACATTATCATTGACATGCCTATGCCTTGGCTGTGTTGAACCAAGCAACTACGTTGTTGCTCCAAACGCTGTGAACATTATCATTGACACCCATGCCTTGGCGGTGTTGAACGGTGCAAATACATTGTTGCTCGAAACACTGTGAACATTATCATTGACACGCCTATGCCTTGGATGTGTTGAACGGTGCAAATACGTTGTTGCTCCAGACGCCGTAAACTATACTATGAATGGATTAACCAAAGGCTGAAACGGTGCTCATTTACTCTATCCTACTTGTTCACTCTCATTGTGGCCATTTCCAGGTTTCAAGTGAGTGAAGAAGCTGTAGCGGTGCTCACCAACTCTATCCTATTTGTTCACTCTCATTGTGGCCATTACCAGGTTCAAGTGAGTGAAGCGAAATTACGTTGACCCACTATACGGTCCCGTCATTATCTCCTGCTTGGAGCAGTGTCATTGTAATCACTCTGCTACACGCCAACTGTACGAACTGTGCTTCTGACTGTTAACGCCATTGTTTGCTACTGCCTGCGACCAGCGACTCAGCCGCAAAAGGAGCTCCAGTTGGGGCAACGGCTGACTGGGACAAGATGGAAGGTGTAGATGTGGAAGAGCTAAAGAAGAGGCATACTGCGGCGCAAACAGCTTTCACAAGGAGAGCCAACCAAGTAGCTGACAATGTTGACACTGCATCGCTAGCGGAGCTTGTCAACGACAAGAAAGCTCTTCAGATAGAGTTTGCGAAGCTAGTTGACACGACGGGGGACTATGTTGGAGCATTGGAGGAGGCCGACGGAACTGCGCATGCTACCGTGATGGCCGACGCCACAGCAAAGAAAAACGGAAGCAAGCAGAGGAAAATGACACTAGAGAAGAAGATCTTCTCGGAGGTATGGTCCCGCTTCGTTCAACCAAAATTAGGCCCCCTTGAAGCGGAGTTTAAGGAGGCCTTGGAAGAGGCAAAGAGCCTCAGCACCCAATGGGCACCCCAAGACAAGAGAGCGTTGGAGGGGAACAAATTGGAGAGAAGACTCAACGCCTTTGAACAAATGATGAGAGAGTGGAGATACCTTCTTCCAACTCCCAACATATCTGAATTAGAGAAGCGGTACAGGCACTTGGACGAGGAAAGAGCAGCACTGATGGACAAGTGGTCGACCCTCCTAGAGCCTGGGGGAAAGGGTGACACTGGATGTGCTTATGAGGGTGAAGAGGATATAAGGACACACAACATTGAAAGGGGTGGTGAAGTAACCAGTCCACTTGATATTTCAAACGATGTTCTGCAACGTGCCGCGGAAGCTAAACCTTCCCCGTCCACCAACGGCAAAAGTGAAGTCCTTCACATCCACTTGTCATCTCCTCAGCTTGACAGTAGTCAAACAGAGGGCGCTTCCAAAGACTCTCCCTTACCTTTCGGGAGCCACGAGGGGGCCCCGAAAGCAACCCATCTCCAGCTAGGAGCAAAGACCACAAAAAGTGGACCTCATGAGTATACCGACAGGAGTTCGCTCCCACGGGTAAGACAACCCGGCAGCGAACCCTATCTTTACCAGAGCGCTGACCTCGCTATCATGCCTCAGTTACGAGGTGACCACGCCACGCCATCAGGCGATGAGGGCGCAACGCGGGAAGGTCTCGCTCACCACAGAGCCCACCAGGGGGCCCGACCAAAGATAAAGCTCGCCGCCATCAATCTGCCCAGATTCTGTGGCGACAGAAGGACCTATTGGCGCTGGCGGGATAATTGGGAGGACCTCCAGGCTTTGGCCGAACCATCAGGATTGCCTGTATGCAAATTATATCACCTTCTTGACAGCGTAGAAGAGCCACTGAGAAAGAAACTCGGGCTGGATCGCTGCAGAACAGCGGCCGACGTTTTCAGGCTCCTGGACAACCGCTTTGGAGACAGGAGCACAACCGCAAGTCTGATCCTCAAAGGTCTGGAAGAAGTGCCTCCAGTACGGAGTAACCAGCCTAGGCCAATGATTGACCTGGTCCAGGCAGTGGAAACCGCACTGTACGACTTAAAAGACCTTGGGATGGAGGACGTGATCAAAAACCACCTAACTGTTGCCGCCATAGAGAGAAAACTGCCTATAGGCATGAGAGAGAAGTGGATCTCCTATGAGCGTGACCCCGCGAATGGCGTCACTCCCGCTAGTTACTTTGACAGACTCTTGTCATTTCTGAAAGGACAAGAAAGGATCCTCGAGAGGCTAGCACAGTTGGAGATCGGAGCCACCCACGCTGGCGAAAGACCAACCCAGCGTGAAAGGCTGAGCGACAGGGGAGGTGATAGACGGTCATTTACAAGAACGACAGCGAGCAAAGTAAGAAGGGAGCCCCAGAGGGACTCGTGCACCATGTGTGGAGAGGAAGCACATGGGAAAATACTGTACTTCTGCCCGGCCTTCAAGAATGCTAAACTACTGGAAAAACTAGCCCAGGTGAAGAAAGCTGGAGCTTGCATCAAATGCCTCGCTTATCACGGGGCCAACGGCCTATGCGAGAAAAAGTTCCTCTGTAAAAAAGATGAGTGTGTAAAGGGGGGCGGCCCTGTCAACCATCATTTTCTCCTCTGCTCCAAGACACAGAGCAGGAACGAAACAACCAATGAGCCCGGCGCTCGTAAAGGGCTCCGAGGCCTTACGGCTGAGCAGGAGAAGGTGGTCACAGAGTTAAAATTGTCAACGCTCCAAATGGAAGCATTCAAGAAAGCCTTCACGAACAAAGCGACCTCCCAAGTGTACGCCAGCAAGAGCCTGTTGGACAAGAGTGGCATAAAAGAATACCCAGTCCTCATGATGCTCATGGACGTCACGACAAGAGGAGGAGACTGTGTTGGAGCGTTGATGGACCTCGCCTCCGACACCAACTATATCACACACAGAGCCGCCAAGAGGCTTGGGCTGGCCGGCGAACCTATCACACTGGTTGTGTACGGTGTTGGGAATATGGCAGTCAGAGTCGACACCAAGAGGTATGTGGTGGCAATAAAAGTATGGACACCGAAGGGGACCTTGAGAGTCCACGAGATGCTCTGCTACGGCCTTGAGGACATCGCCAAAGTAGATAGAGTGGTGAGCTCCGAGAGGCTAGAAAAGTTATTCCCATGTGTCAAGCCAGGAGAATTGACCCGGCCTGATACAATTGATCTGCTCATTAGCACCCGGGAAGGTCGCCTGGCCCCACAAAGAATGGAGAGAGCCGGTGATCTGGTGCTATGGGACGGCCCACTCGGCAAAACTGTGAGCGGTCCGCATCCGGACCTCTTCGAAGAAGTAAAAATGACCATGCGTCATTCGTTGACCCACTTCGCACGCTCCATGGGGACAACCATCACGAGAGAATGCAAAAACCTCACGGTAGACTTAACCAAGAGGAAAAGCATGAAAGAAGCAGTAACTGCCACAAGCAACAAGGAAGTCTTCGACTGGCTGAAATGGGACAGCATCGGAGCATTCTGTGACCCCGTCTGTGGGGGATGTCGCTGTGGCAACTGTCCTCCTGGAGGAAAGGAGATGACACTGGCTGACGAGCGGGAGCTAGAGATCATCAAGGCTGGCTTGACCTTCAAGGAGAAAGACTCGCACTGTGGGGACTCCCACTGGGATGCAAAGTACCCCTGGAAGGAACAACCAGCATCTCTCCCTAACAATCGCAGAGCTGTGGAGTCGACCTTCCTCAGGACAGAGAAGCGCCTTGAGAAGGATCTTTCATGGAAAGTCGCCTATACTAGGCAAATCCACGAAATGGTGGAGAGAGGAGCTGCCGTGAAACTAACTAGGTCTATGATGGACCAATGGAAAGGAGCAGTATGGTACGTGAGTCACTTGACCGCACCGAACCCACACTCCGTCACCACTCCAGTACGAATTGTCTGGGACAGTAGCCAAGAATACAAAGGTGTAAGCATGAACAATATCCTACTGAAAGGTCCTGATGTGCTGAACCAAATCCGTGCAGTACTCCTCAGATTCCGAGAGGGAGAACATGCAGCCATCGGCGACATCAAAAAGATGTATAACTCAGTGTGGCTTGAGGAGGAGGAAGTTCATGTACACCGTTTTCTATGGAGAGACTCACCGCAAGACGAGATAGAAGATTACGCCGTCGTCAGGATGAACATGGGAGACAAGCCGGCCGGATGTATCGCCCAAGTCGCTATGCGAGAGACTGCATACCTCCCTCGGTTCTCCCACCTAACAGAGGAAAGATCTGTCATCGTGGACAACAGCTACGTGGACGATCTCCTCATATCACACAATGACTCTCACAGACTGGAAGAGATCCTTAAGGGGGTCGAAGTCATCTTGAAGGCAGGCGGCTTCCACCTCAAACCCTGGGTCCGATCTGGTCACAGTGGGAGGCATGACACCCCGGAGACCAAGGCACAGACACTAGTTCTACCGAACCAACTTAAGGATGAAATTAACAAGGCTTTGGGAGTTGGCTACCTTGTTCAGGAAGATAAGCTCTTCGTAATGGCATCCATCAACTTTTCCCGGAGAAGGCAAAAGATGAGGATGGAAGCAGATCCAGCCGAGGAAAATATCATAGAGAGGACGCCTAACCCTCTGACACGCCGAGTCATACTCAGCCAAGTCGCAGGACTGTATGACCCGATTGGTCTCGCAACTCCACTCAAGCAGAAGGGAGTGATCCTAGTGAGAAGAGCATTCCAGGAGGCTGGACAAATTACCAAGGACACTTGGGACCAGCCACTATCAGAGGAGCTCCGAGAGAAAGCAGTGGAGTTGTTCAAGGAATATGCTCGCCTGAGCCGCGTCACATTCCCAAGAAGTATCACGCCCGCCGGCTGGTTGGGCAAGCCATGGGGGATCACGTTCTCAGACGGGAGCTGTGATTCCTATGGCGCAGTACTGTATCTACGATGGGAGACGTCTGGGGGAGCAGTTGCCCGGCTAGTGGAGTCAAAAGCTAAGCTGGCCCCTCTTGACCTTAGAGGTGATCCAGTAAAGGCGGAAATCTGCGGGGCGGTGTTCGCATCCCGTCTAAAAAAGTATGTGCTTAAACATGGAAGAATCAAAATCGAAAGATGGTTCCACTTCGTCGACAGTCAGACGGTGCTGGGAGCCATCCAAAGAGAAAGCTATGGCTTTCAGACATTCTTCGCGAATCGGGTCGGAGAGATCCAGAAGGCTGGTCCCGTCACTGATTGGTGGTGGGTACCAGGAGAACGCAATATTGCTGACCTGGTCACAAGAGGCCACTGCTCCCCAGAGCTACTCGGAGAGGATTCTGCGTGGCAGTGCGGCCCTGACTTCCTTGCCTACCCCGAAGAGGAATGGCCAATGAAATCAGCTTCAGAGGTATCGACCGCTGCGAGAGACGCAGTAAGTAGGCTTCAAAGAAAGGCCTTCACAGTTGCTATCACAAGAGCGCAAGCAAAGACAATGCTTCCCCTTGCCAGCTCAGGGGAAGAGAAGAAAACAGCCACAAAAGAAGAATCAGATATCATTATCTTGCCAAACAGAAGCCCTGACAAACTTTGGGGCGGGGCTCTCGTAGGCCAGATAAACCCAAGGAGATACAGTTCTCTCAAGACACTCTGCAACGTCGTCGGCTTCATCCGAAGGGCACTGAAGTTCTGGGCGACAGTAAAAACCCGGAAGGCCCAAACGACGAAAGCACGTTTGCCAACCCACACATTGTTAAAGTGAGAGGCATTAACTGTAAATTAACTGCAAAGCGCATTCAGAGAACTATGCCTGGCCGCACAGGAAGGCGCAGAATTCCCCGTGACCACACTAGACAGACTTGTGGTCCACAAAGAGGAGGACTCCAAACTCTTGCTGTGCCACGGCAGAGTTCAAGCCATGGGCAAAGAATGGCCTGGGGTGCCCTTACTTCCCTACAGAGAATGGGTGAGCATCCTCCTGGCAGAGGAAGCTCACAGGGCAAACCATGAGGGCATTGCAGGAACCCTCTTGCGCATGAGAGATAAAGCCTGGGTTGTGCAGGGGCCAAGAGTAGCCCGAAGCACAATTGACTCGTGTATACACTGCCAAAAGAACAAGGCAAAAATGTGCCGTCAAATCATGAGCGAACTCCCCCCGGAGCGCACAGAGCCGGCCGCACCATTCGAGTATACCACGTTGGACCTCTTTGGTCCCTACACGATCAAAGACTCAGTGAAAAAGAGAACAAGTAAGAAAGCCTGGGGCGTAGTTTTCTGCTGCATGGCATCCAGAGCAATACATGCCGACATAGTGGAAGACCTCTCGACTGAAGGTTTCCTAAAAACATTCCAACGCTTCACTGCATTGAGAGGCCATCCTAAGAGGCTCTGGTCCGATAAAGGGACTAATTTCGTGGGAGCAAAGCCAGCGCTAGAAGAACTTTATAAGTTCCTAGCAAATATCGACAATAACAAAGTACAGAAGAAAGCCGCAGAGTCTGGTACAGATTGGATTTGGGTGTTCCACCCCGCTGACTCTCATAGGAATGGTGCGGCTGCAGCAGCTGTGCGAGTATTGAAAAGAGCACTAAGCAGCATAGGCGAAGAAGGGAGCCTCACGGCCCTGGAGTTCCAAACCCTCCTATACCTAGCTGCCAATCTATCAAATGAGAGGCCTATTGGCGCCAATGCCCAGCTTCGGGATGGCACCATTGAGGTCATCACCCCCAACACTCTCCTACTGGGACGTGCAAGGCCCCGTGGAGACCCCAGAGGTTTCGAGTCCGCTAGCTACCCCTTCGTCCGTCTGAGAGCAATCCAGATTGAAGTGGACAGGTTCTGGAAACGATGGAGCCAGCTGGCGGGACCAGAACTCTTCGTCCGAAAAAAGTGGCACACTCCCGCCAGGAATGTCACTGAAGGGGACCTGGTCTGGCTTGCGGACCAGAACGCACTCAGAGGCCAGTTTCGACTGGGCCGAGTGATAAAGACTCACCCTGACCCAAAGGGTGTCATCAGGGACGTGGAATTAAGGACTTGCCATAGCCTTCCCGTTACCGCCGGTCATCCCAAGCGTGATCGTCACGTCGGGGTGTGCCCCACAACCGTCTGCCACAGGGACGTCAGGAGGTTGGTGGTACTTCTACCATTCAAGGAACAATGACCAAAAAAGGACATCGAAAGTCGCCTTGTTTCTGGCAAAAAAGGACGTCGAAAGTCGCCTTGTTTCTGGCACAAATGACGTCGAAAGTCGCCTGTTTCTTGCACAACGAAGGACATCGAAAGTCGCCTGTTTCTGGCACAAAGGACGTCGAAAGTCACCTGTTTCTGGCACAAAGAAGGACGTCGAAAGTCGCCTGTTTCTGGCGGAAAGGACGTCGAAAGTCGCCTGTTTCTGGCACAAAGAAGGACGTCGAAAGTCGCCTATTTCTGGCAGGCTTGAGGACGTGAAGAATCACCCGATGCCGATGGAACCTGAGTAGTTTTCGCGGGAGCCGCTTGTGCTACCACCGTAAATGCGGCATAGTTTAATTCTTCGTGCCCCTGTAAAGAAATAATAATAATATAGACCGGGATCACTTGTATAGTTTGAATAGTTTTAGGAGCCTGACGTTCAGAAAACTAAGTGGGAGGTGGAGAATTATCCGACGTTTTTCCCAATATATTTATCATTATTATCCTTCATTATTATCATGAGTAACATTTATTGTATACATTTATTGCATGAGTTAATTATTATCTGGTGCCGCCTAGTGGACGCACTTTGGAGTACGTATTGCGACTCTGAGCAGGTAAGCTGTCTCTGCGCCGGCGTTGCACTATTTAAGTGACACTCTCAGTTAGACTGTAAGGTGAAAAGCCCTGTGGGCGAACTCTTGACTGGCCAACGGTACGTAGCATTATATGCGCCGTTAATATCCGCATTTCTCTTTAATTCATATACATTTACATTTACATTTAGTCATTTAGCTGACACTTTTATCCAACGCGACTTACAAGTTCTGTATGACAAGCCATCAGGAAGGGCACAACTCTATCAGCTGAGTAACAATGTTCATCAAAGTGTTGAGTGCTACAGTGTAGGTTAGTTTATTAGGACAAGTGCATGACAGTATGGTTAGTTAGGGTTAGGGTTTTTTTTTTTTTTTTTTTTTTTTTAATTCAGATAATGGTTGAAGAAGTGCGTCTTTAGTCGACGGCGAAAGATTGGACGTGTTTCGGCTGTCCTAACTGGGGTGGGTAGTTCATTCCACCATTGTGGGGCAAGGACTGAGAATAGGCGACTTCTCTTTGATGACCCTCCCGGAGCTTGGATAGGAGTAGGTCTGAGGCGGCCAGAAGATGCAGAGCGTAGGGGTCTTGAGGGTGTGTAGTTAGAGACCATTGACCGGAGGTAGGCGGGAGCAGTTCCCTTTGCCGCACGGTATGCTAGGTCGAGGGCCTTGAAGCGGATTCGTGCAGCAATGGGGAGCCAGTGCAGGTCCCTAAGAAGTGGGGTGACATGGGCCGACTTCGGTAGGTTTGAGATCAGGCGGGCCGCTGCGTTCTGAATGAGTTGAAGAGGCTTAGTGGCAGTGGCCGGGAGGCCAGTGAGCAGTGCGTTGCAGTAGTCGAGGCGGGAGATGACTGTTGATTGGACGAGGAGTTGGGTGGCTTCTTTTGTCAGGAAGGGGCGGATCCTTCTGACGTTGCTCAGGAGGAATCGGCAGGTTCTGGTTGTCGCTGCGATGTGAGCAGAGAAGTTCAACTGGTCGTCGAGGACAACACCAAGGTTCTTGGCGGTCGGGGACGCGGTCACAGCTGCATTCTCGACTGTGATGGAAAGGTCGGTCAGGGGGGAGGATTTGGCCGGCAGGTGGAGCAATTCTGTTTTGCTTAGGTTCAGTTTGAGGTGGTTGGTCGTCATCCAGGCGGAGATGTCGGACAGACAGGCCGAGATCCGCTCAGAGACGTGGATATCTGAGGGAGGGAAGGAGAGGAAGAGTTGAGTATCGTCGGCATAACAGTGGTAGGAGAAGCCATGAGACGTGATAATGTTACCCAGTGATTTAGTGTAGAGGGAGAAGAGAAGGGGTCCTAAAACCGAGCCCTGGGGGACACCCGTCCGCAGGGGGCGGGTGGCCGACAGGGTCCCTCTCCATGACACTTGGTAGGAGCGGTCATTGAGGTATGATGACAACCATGTCAGCGCAGAGCCAGCCACTCCCATTCCTGCGAGGGCCGCGAGGAGGATCTGGTGGTTGACTGTGTCGAAGGCTGCAGATAGATCTAGGAGAATCAGGACAGAGGAGAGGCCTTTCGCTTTTGCTAAGTGAAGTGCCTCTGTGACCGCAATGAGGGCTGTCTCTGTGGAGTGACCAGTCCTGAAGCCTGACTGATTAGGGTCTAGGAGGTCATTCTGTAAGAGATAAGCAGTAAGTTGGTTGGATACAGCACGTTCAAGTGTTTTAGAAAGGAAGGAGAGAAGAGAGACAGGACGGTAGTTGCCTATGACGGTAGGGTTCAGGGATGGTTTTTTTATGAGGGGCGTGACTCTGGCTTGTTTTAGGGAGGTGGGGACCACCCCCGAGTTGAGTGAGGAGTTGATGGTTGCAGTTAGGAATGGGAGGATGTCTGGTGCTATGGTCTGGAGGAGTGGGGAAGGTAGCCGGTCCAGCTGGCATGTAGTCGGACGGTTCGACGTTACCAGTGTCAGGGTCTCGGCTTCTGTAATGGGAGAGAAAGATGACAGAGTGAAGGATGAGGTTCTCGATTCAGCATTTGGAATGGGTGGGGGTTGGGAGAAGGAGCTGCGGATGTTCTCCACTTTTTCCTCAAAGAAGATCGCAAAGTCTTCGGCAGAGAAAGATGAGGGAGGGGGGGGTGGGGGGGGAGTGAGGAGGGAGGACATGGTAGCATGCAGTTTGCGAAGATTCTTGGCAGAGGCCTCGATCCTATGGTGAAAGAAAGAAGCTTTGGCATTAGTAATGGTTTTGGAGAATGTTAACAAGAGGTTGTGATATGTGTCGATGTCAGCAGTGAGGCGTGACTTTCTATACTTCCTTTCAGCTGCTCTCAGGACCTGTCTTTGTTCTCTCACTGGATCTGTCAGCCATGGACTGGGTGGGGAACGGCGGGCAGGTTTCTCAACGAGGGGACAGAGCTTGTCGAAGGAGGTTGCAAGGGCTGAGAGGAGGGTGGAGGTTGCCATCTCTGTGGAGAGAGCAGAGAAGGTGTCACTCAAAGGTAGAGTGGATAGTATGTCAGAGGAGAGGGTGGAGGGGGATAGGGAGGGCAGGTTGCGTCTGAGTGAGACGGTTTGAGTTGGGGTGAAGACCTTTCGGTTAAGCATGAGAGTTAGTGAGAAGGATATGAAGGAATGGTCAGATACATGTAGGGGAGTTACCGTGGTGTTAATGATACTGGAGTTACGGGAAAATATGAGATCCAAGGAGTTGCCTGCTTTGTGGGTGGGAGGCATGGCAGTGGGAGTCAGGTCAAATGATTGTAGGAGGGAGACTACAATGACTGACTGAGATGAGTCAGGCAGGTTGAAGTCGCCCAATAGAAGGAGAGGGGTACCATCTTCCGGTAAGGAGCTTAGAAGCATGTCCAGCTCATCTGTGAAGTGATCGAGCGGACCTGGAGGGCGGTAGAGTGTAACAATGGTGAGATTGAAAGGATTAGAGACAGATACTGCATGATATTCAAAAGAGGAGAGTGACAGTGCTGGGAGGGGTGTTAAGTTTGTAGTCCATGAAGGAGATGTCATGAGGCCAGTGCCTCCACCCCGCCTGGAAGGTCGAGGTGTGTGAGTGAAGTTATAGTTTGTAGATAATGCTGCAGGTGTTGATGAGTTATTGGGGGTTATCCAGGTCTCAGTTAGAGCCAGGAGCTGCAGATTTTGACTATGGGCGTAGGCAGTAATGAAGTCAGCTTTCTTGACTGCTGATTGACAATTCCATAGGCCTCCCTGTACTGTGACAGGTGTATTAGTGGCTGTAGGAGGGTAGGATAGATTAGCCGGGTTGCTAGCAAACTGCCGTGGGTGGGTTGAATCTGTTCTGGGGGAGCAGATTGTGGATATGAGACACATTGTGGTGTCAAGAGTGGCAGGGAGGAAGTAGAGAAATAGCAGAGTGGGAGGGAAAGGGAGATTTTTCAGCGTGGAGTGTAAGATAGGACTAGGGTGTACTTAGCACTAGGTGGATCGGTGGATTCCTCGGCAGCTAACTCCAGGAAAACTCCTCTTTGTCCCTCTTCGTTTCTCGACGCTTCGCTTCTAGTTATTAATTAATGCCGTTTGTTTTCCTTTCCTGTTATGGTTTGTAACCGACCCCAATCGCACAACACAAGACAGGTATGAGAGTAAGCCAAGAACTGGGCATTTATTGAAAACAACAGAAAACGGCACTGTCCCTTTAAGGGAGAACACAAATTACAGGAAAACATGAACTTGGGAAAATAGGCACAGTGCCTTTAACAGGCGAGCTGGCAAAGGGGAAGGCTAAGGGAAGGCTAACGGACTGGGCCAGGGCAAGGGACAAGGCAGGAAACAGGGAGGACTAGGAGGACTGGACAGGGAGGACTAGGAGGACTGGACAAGGAGGACTAGGAGGACTAGAAGGACTGGACAGGGAGGACTAGGAGGACTAGAGAGGGGAAACAGGGACAGAGGCCCGCGGAGGAGGGCTGGGGACAGGGAGGACTAGGAGGACTAGAAGGACTGGACAGGGGAGGACAAGGAGGACTAGAAGGACTGGACAGGGAGGACTAGGAGGACAAGAAGGACTGGACAGGGGGGCGAGGGCTGGAGCTGCTTACAGGGAGGAGTAGGAGGGCGCAGGCTAGGCGTCTGGAGGAGAGCGCGCCGGCTCGGAGAGCGCATCTGGCGCGGAGGTCTGAGTGGTGCGCGTCTGCTTGGAGTACGCGCCGGTACGGAGAGCGCATCTGGCGCGGAGGTCTGAGTGGTGCGCGTCTGCTTGGAGTACGCGCCGGTACGGAGAGCGCATCTGGCGCGGAGTCTGGATGCGCGTCTGGATGCGCGTCTGGAGTGAAGAGCGCGTCTGGCGCGGAGTCTGGATGCGCGTCTGGATGCGCGTCTGGAGTGAAGACCGCGTCTGGCTCGGAGGTCTGGATGCGCGTCTCGATGCGCGTCTGGAGTGAAGAGCGCGTCTGGCTCGGAGGTCTGGATGCGCGTCTGGATGCGCGTCTGGAGTGAAGAGCGCGTCTGGCTCGGAGGTCTGGATGCGCTTCTGGAGTGAAGAGCGCGTCTGGCTCGGAGGTCTGGATGCGCGTCTGGATGCGTGTCTGGAGTGAAGAGCGCGTCTGGCTCGGAGGTCTGGAGTGGAACACTGGAATACCTCCCGTAGAGGTTTAGAGAGCGCAGTACAGTGTCTCCCTCCAGGCAAACGGCGACAGGAGGCGAAGGCTTGGGCGCATCTCACGCCGGAGATAAAACAGCATACAGACAGAAACAGAAACTCCCGTAGGAGCCTACAGACAGAGAACCTCCCGAAGGAGTTTGCTGATAGAGATATGATACGGAACGACCCGACCAGGACTGAGGGGAAGAGCGAGGTACTTAAAGCCCACAAGGGCGCTAATTAGAATACACATCAGGTGCGTGATGGTAATTGATACTCAAACTAGAAGTGTGTGTTCGGCACCAGACCAATCAAACACATAATGACAGGTAGTCCAAGGGTGTGGCTGCTGAATAGCAAACGAGAGTAAACGAACGCGAGGGTGGGGGCTAGTGAGGTGAGGAGACAGGGAATTAAAGGTCAAGGGAAAGGCGAACCTCACATTTCCTTTTGTATAGGTAAATAATCTTTAGACTGACTATAGACTGACTAACGTCTGATTGTATGCTGACTGACTAAAACGCTGACTGAATGTACATGTTGACTATAGACCAACTACATGCAGACCAACTAATGTCTGACTACACTATCCAGAACCGGTTGCTAAATTGCAACCTAACTATCAACAGAGGCGACTTGGTTGAACATTACCGATACCATATCGACCTCTACTAACATTATCCACTAATGCTTGGATGTAAGCTACTACCAACTATCAGCTACAAGCTAACCCCTTGTTTAATTGACCACCTGGTGATTATTGTAACAAAGGATGAATTGGATGCTGGACATCAAGGTCCAAATAAACGAACATTCTTATAAAGTCCGAATTGTTTCTATGGTTTAAGTAAAGTCATTTCGCCCACACCCTTCCAAGGGGGATATCTAGTTGACTCATTGACTGAGACTGCTAGATAATTGGACAGTAACGATGTCCTCCACAACAATATTTTTATTTAACCTTTATTTAACCAGGCAGGTCAATTAAGAACAAATTCTTATTTTCAATGACGGCCTGGTGAGAGGACAAAAGGTAACAGGGACAGGGGACAAAAAGAAAATAATAAATAGAAAGATACAGATGGTATATACATCACATACAGATCCAGGTCTTAAAAATCGAACCCCTACTGCAAGGGTGCAGTATCGTTAACAGCACTGCCAGGTTAATGGTGCACGATTACCAGAGCAGTAGCAGAGCTTATTGCCCTGAGAGCTGCATCTGTAGGTAAGGGAAATAATTAAAACACACATCCAACAACCAAATTGAACAGTCAAATGACAGTTAAACACTGGGTGACAGTTGCAGGTGTGTGTAAACAACACTGCAATAGAGTCCTGAAAAGTAGTGGGTGAGGGGGGATCAATTTGTCCATACCTTATTTTTTATTTTTAGGAACCGCAGTTTACAACGACCAGGACACATACCCCGCCGGCCTCCCACCCGCTAACACTGCCAATTGTGTTAGTAGGGACGACTGACCAAGCCGGAGGTACTGCTGACAGCTGGATTCGAACCCAGAGTCTCTGTGGTGGTAGGCGAGTGCATTCTCCACTGTGCTACCCAGCCGTACCAATTTGTCCATTTTCAGTATTTTGCATCTCGTTCCAACTGCTGGGAGGCTTGACCGAAGGACGTGTTAACAACACAGGGGACATCTAGCGAGATATGGTGAGCAGCTCTGGTGTTATAGGGAGTAGAAGACAATTTTAACAATATCAGCTTGTTTATACTGTATGTAACACTGGCCGTTTTGTCACTGCACACCTGTACAGTATGCATTTAATCTTTGAAAAATATAACAAAATATTATTTGTCAATGAACAACTAACTAACTACCAACTAAAGTTTAATTGGATAAAACGTGAATGTAACTTGAATAACTTGAATACAGGTTACACTAATACGGTCACAATGTCTGTTTTTTCTTTCTTCTTGTTATATGTGATTTATATTATTATTATTGTTATTAGTTAGCTCAGTTGAATACTCACTTCTGAATGTTCAATATCTTGCATCAACCTCATTAATTCTAAAATTAGTAGCATGGCTTTCCACCCCCTAATCCCAAAAGCCTGAAAAACATAGATGAAAAGGGGACACAAGAGCAATAATGTATTCATGAATAAATAAATAAATAAATAAATAAATAAATAAATAAATAAATAAATAAATAAATAAATAAATAAATAAATAAATAAATAAATAAATAAATAAATAAATAAATAAATAAATAAATTAATTAATTAATTAATAAATAAATAAATAAATAAATAAATAAATAAATAAATAAATAAATAAATAAATAAATAAATAAACAAATAAATAAATAAATAAATAAATAAATAAATAAATAAATAAATAAATAAATAAATAAATAAATAAATAAATAAATAAATAAATACATAAATACATAATTACATAAATAAATAAATAAATAAATAAATAAATAAATAAATAAATAAATAAATAAATAAATAAATAAATAAATAAATAAATAAATAAATAAATAAATAAATAAATAAATACATACATACATACATACATACATACATACATACATACATACATACATACATACATACATACATACATAAATACATAAATACATAAATACATAAATGCAATAGACAGAGTGCCTTGATCTACAACTGCATTAAATGGGGTTTAATTATTCCCTCTTTCAACTTGCCTCTTAGTGCAAACATATTGACCAAATCAAACCTTGCAGGAGGCCATCGAACTCTATCCTTTGGTCTCTCTGCCCCCCGATGAGAATGCTCTTACTGAGATTGCCTCCATTTAAGGAACAAAGACCTGTGATTAAGCTGTATCTCTTGATGAGATGACGATCATATATGACCAGGTGGTACACTTTTCACTGTATACACACTGTTCACATTTGAACCGATACCGGTACCGGTACCTGTGTATCTACCTACCTCAGTTGTAAAAAATTAATATATATATATATATATATATATATATATATATATATATATATATATATATATATATATATATATATATATATATATTGTAAGGGGCTGAGGGGAATGGTGGTCAATGGATGCTATGTTCCTGCCTGTTGGCTCCCCCCAATGGAGAGAAGAAGACTGACAGCTGCACACATGCAGACACACACACACACAGCTGTCTTTCAATTAGCAATCAGCATGCCTCTCAAAGAGGACAGACCAAGAACATCAGTGTGTGTCTTGGAATGGAGAGTGGGAGAGCTGTGGGGAGACAACCAAACCGTGAGTTAAACAGCCGGTAAGCCGGACAGCGGCCCGGCCTAGTTAAAGACTGGACTATAGCAAAGACAATTCGGTGCTTCACTGGGAGCCAGTATGATTTTTGTTTGTTTCTTAATTTTCTGTTTTGTTTAAATAAATGCCCCTGGCCATTGTCCAGCGGGGAGCTAAAGCTGTTTGACTGTGTGTTTGATTATTTGTACAACCATATTGCACCTTCCACCTACCCCTGTCTGCTACCTTTGTTACAATGGTGGAGAATGCGGGCATTGCAATATGTTTTTACAATAATCAAACACTGTTAAAAGCTGCATGGACAAATAGTAAACAGACTTGATTTTTGAAAAAAAAAAAAAAAAAAAACAGCATGGAGAACCTGGTGATACAGCTGTTAAAGGCCAATGAGGAGCAGAAGACTATGCACCGGGAGCTCCTGGCAGAACAAAGGCAGCAGAATGCTCTCATGTATGCAGAGATGAAGAAAGGTATGGCGCCAGGCCCTACCCATCACAGTGGAGCTGGGGGTCAACCCAACCCGAGCAGGTTTATCCCCAAGATGACTGAAACAGATGATGTGGAAGCCTATTTTCTGGCATTTGAACGAACAGCCACCAGGGAGAAGTGGGCTGAGGACACCTGGGCAGATCTCATTGGACCTTTTCTCACCGGGCCTGCGCAGCATGCCTATCTTGACCTCTCCCCTGAACAAGCTAAGGTATATACCCATCTAAAAAAAGAGACTTTGGCTAGGTATGGTTACAGCCTGCATGCTCGAGCTCAAAGATTTCATGAGTGGAAATACACCCCAGAGATGTCTGCCAGAGCCCAGCTGTATGACCTAGCTCGTTTGGGCAAATCCTGGCTGACTAATGACCCAGAGGGGGTGAGTGTGTTGGAGAGAGTGGTTATGGACAAATGTATCCGTACATTACCCTATGATGCCAAGAAAATGGTGAGCTATTGTAACCCAACCGGGATTGATGATCTGGTAAATCTTGTTGAAAGCCACCAGGTCACAATTGAACTGCTAAAGTCAGGAAGGACTGAGCGACCAGAGGCTGGGAAAAACAGGAAAGTCCCAGAGAAGGCCCGAGTGTGGGAAAAAGAACCAGAGCGAGAAGACCAGGTGCTGAGACGCAGACGGTTCCCAGTGCTTGGGGATAGGAGGAGGTGCTTTGAGTGTGGAGAGGTGGGACACCTCGCCTGGGACTGCCCCACAAGGGATGAATCCATGCCTACTGCGGCCTCGGCTGGTGGAGGCTCAGGGAGGCCTTGCCACCTACTGGACTCCTGTTGGGCCACCGAATGCTCCCCTCCCCACATGGTGCCAGTAAAAATAAATGGAAAGGATGCAGGAGCACTGGTGGATTCAGGTAGTTCAGTCTCACTGGTCCAACCCCATCTCCTTGACCAGCTGGAACCTGGTGAGTCGATACCTGTGTCCTGTGTTCATGGGGATACCAGGGAATATCCTGTGGGTAAGGTTCAGCTCACCACACCTCAGGGTACCTGTGAACTGAAGGTGGGAGTGGTTCCCTGTCTCCCCGTCCCGGTGCTGGTTGGCCGAGACTGCCCCCTCTATGAGAAACTATACCGGAGGAAAAAGGTGAGCGAGAGAACTCAATATACTCGATGTAATGTAACCTCAAAAGGACGCAAACGTGTACTAACTTCCCCAAAGGTGTATTCCCCAGGAGGAGAGGCCTCCAAGCTGGTGTGTGTTGCTCCGGAGAACGATGACCAGAGCTCCACAGGGCCCAGCTCAGAAGAGGAGTTGGAGAACCCATTTGCTTCCTTTCCAGATGAAGTGAGCTTGGGAGAAGCCGAGCAGGGAGCCCAGCCCTTACCCCGGTTGAGAGGACAGTTTGGTACGGCCCAGTTGGAGGATCCCAATCTGCTGCATGCTCGGAGCAATGTGCAAGAGATAGAAGGGAAACTGGCTCCCGGGGTGAGTAAACTCTCATATCCCCATTTTCTGATAAAAAATCAACTTCTCTACTATGCTCAGATGGTGGACCGTCAAAAAATATGTTTGCTAGTGGTGCCCAAACAGTATGTGTCCACAGTTTTACACCTGGCCCACAACCATGTCCTCGGTGCCCATATGGGGGTCGAGAAGACCAGAGACCGTATCAGGGGAAGGTTCTATTGGCCAGGAGTGGTAAGAGCGGTAACAGACTACTGTCGCACATGCCCAGAATGTCAAAAGATGGCACCAAAACCCCACTGATACCATTGCCGATTATTGAGGTGCCCTTTGATAGGATTGCCATGGACCTAGTGGGACCGCTAGTGAAATCTGCAAGGGGACACCAATATATCCTTGTTGTCCTTGACTATGCCACCAGGTATCCTGAGCAGTGATGCCAGTAACGCGTTACTAAGTAACGCGTTATTGTAATCTGATTACTTTTCCCCGAAAATAGTAATCTAACGCGTTAATCTTTAAAAGCCAGAAATCTGATTGCAGTTACTTGTCCAAGTGGCTGTGCGTTACTATTTCGTTACTATCTCATCATAAATTCATAATGCAGGCGGAATGCAGTATTTTATTTCGTTTTCGACAGTCAAAAATACATTTTGAGCTGTTTTTCTTATTTGGGAGTGACGTGGTGTGGCAGTGAAAGGGTTAAATACAAGAATGTGTCCTGCGGCGTGACTGGTCCCTCTGTCTGTGAGTGACTCTGCTTTGGTCCAATCACATTCCCCATCCACAGTCTGCGAATCAGAGGCAGAGTAGGGCGGGTCTTCACAGCACGTCATGTGACATATGCGCCAATCGTGTGACAGCAGGGCTCTGTCGTCCACCACAAAACAAAAGCATCTGGAATCACAACACTAGCCGACGCTTCAACTAGGTACAGGATTGATTGATTGATTGAAAAGTTTATTAACAGATTGCAGAATGGGTACAGTACAGTACAGCTCAATACATACAATTGTTAAGAGGATGCAGACCTGAGAAAGACTTTCGTCTTGTTTCCATCAGGGTCCCCCATTTTCAATTCATCATATGACACACATGACATACAGATAGACAGTACTGCTACATCTATACATTTATGACATACCAGATTTTCAAATACAGTACTGTTTGTGATACTAAAAAAATCCAGAAGAAGAGTATATACATTTGACATAGAAACTGTGTATTGGGGGAGGTTGGGTAGGTGGGGTGGGGCTGTACATTGGAGGTGGGGGGGGGCTTGGGCAGGGGGGGGGACACACTGTACATTGGAATACTGACATACATTTGACATGGAAACTGTACATTGGAGGAGGTTGGGTAGGTGGGGTGGGGTTGGGTGGGGCTGTACATTGGAATACTGACAAAGCCATGCTTGGTCTTGGGCTTGAGGGTTGATGGTGGCAGAGCAAAAGCTCTTATTTGCCAGATTTACAGTTAATTTACATGTTAAAGAGAGACTGATTGTATGTTTATAGAGAGACATTTATAAAAACAATTTAATAGTTACAGTTGATATAATTGAATAGTTCAGCCTGCATTTGTTAGATGTGATACACTGGTTTTGTAAAACCACTGGCTGGCTGCTCTAATGCTGTGAGCATCATAGACTGTTGCTTTACCATACTTGATGGTACAGAAGCTGAAGCACTAGTTTAACAATTTACGTTATGTGCAGAGAAACAAGTTAAAAACAATTTATGCACTTTCAATAAAGCGTTTAAATAAAAACTGTTGGGGGAACGACGACGACTTCGTAACCTAGTTACTTTCAAAGTAACTAAGTTACTCTGATAATCAAGTAATCAGTAAAGTAACTTAGATTACTTTTTAAAGGAGTAATCAGTAATCAGTAATCAGATTACTTTTACAAGTAATCTGTGGCATCACTGATCCTGAGGCCATTCCTCTCCGGAACATGACAACGAAGGGCATTGCACGGGAGCTGCTCCAGATGTTCAGCAGAGTTGGGATACCCGGAGAGATACTTACGGACCAAGGGACCCCCTTTATGTCTAGGATCATGAAGGACATGTGTCGGCTCCTCAAGGTAAAACAAATTATAACTTCAGTATACCACCCACAAACGGATGGTTTGGTCGAAAGATTTAACAAGGCCCTGAAGTCCATGCTCCGGAAAGTGGTTGATAAGGATGGCAGGGACTGGGATCAGTTGCTGCCTTACCTCATGTTTTCCATTAGAGAAGTACCACAGGCATCTACAGGATTCTCACCATTTGAACTCCTGTATGGAAGGCAACCAAGGGGCCTACTCGATGTGGCTAGAGAGGCCTGGGAGGAGCAGCCCAGCCCACATTGCAGCCTGGTGGAACATGTGGAGGTGATGCAGGACCGCATGAAGGTACTGTGGCCAATGGTAAGGGAACATATGTCACAAGCCCAGGAAGCCCAAAGACGGGTCTATAATAGGGGTGCACAGCCACGTGAGTTCCAACCTGGGGACAAAGTGTTGGTACTGGTACCCACCACTGACCACAAGTTTCTGGCCTCCTGGCACGGACCATATGAGGTGGCCGAAAGGGTAGGCCCAGTTAACTACAAAGTGCGCCAGCCAGGACGCCGAAAGCCTATTCAAATCTATCATGTCAACCTGCTTAAGATGTGGTATGCCAGAGATGTGCTGGTATCTTGTGTTTCTCCTTGTGTCTTCCCTTACTCCTCACCAAGGGATGAAGGTGTCGAGGTGACATATGGGCCAGGGCTCTCAAAAATGCAGCTGCAGCAGATGAAGGAATTGGTGCAGAGAGCCTCAGGTGTGTTCTCCAGTGTACCAGGCCAGACCACCCTGGTGGAACACCACATCCAGACAGAGCCGGGTCGGAAGGTGAAAATGCGGCCTTACAGAACCCCAGAAGCCACGAGGGTCATCATTGAAGAAGAGGTCAAGAAGATGCTGACACTGGGCGTCATAGAGGAGTCCTATAGTGAATGGGCTAGCCCGATCGTCCTGGTCCCTAAGCCAGACAACACAAAAAGGTTCTGTAATGATTTTCGGAAGCTTAATGAAATATCTAAATTTGATGCCTATCCCATGCCTAGGGTTGACGAGCTGATTGACCGGCTGAGGGAGGCCCGGTACATCAGCACCCTGGATCTAACCAAGGGGTATTGGCAGGTGCCTCTAGCGGCTGACTCCAGGGAGAAGACTGCGTTTGCTACCCCCACAGGGCTGTACCAATACACTGTGTTGCCCTTTGGCCTGCATGGAGCCCCAGCCACCTTCCAAAGGCTAATGGACAAAGTGTTGAGACCTCACGTGAGTATGCAGCTGCATATCTGGATGATGTGGTAATCCACAGTGAGGACTGGGAGAGCCACTTGGACAGGCTTGCCGCGGTATTGGAGGCTCTCCGCAAAGCAGGTTTAACAGCCAATCCAAAGAAGTGCAAGCTTGGTTTGGAGGAGGCTGAATACCTGGGTTTCACCATCGGACGAGGAAATGTGAAACCACAGGAGCGTAAGGTTCAGTCTATTGAAGAGTGGCCCCGACCAGCAACTAAGAGACAGGTAAAGACATTCCTGGGACTTACCTCCTATTACTCTCGTTTCATCCCTAACTACTCCTCTATAGCTGCTCCCCTCACAGACCTAACCAAAGCCACCAAGCCCCTCATGGTGGAATGGACGGAAGGGGCAGAGAAGGCGTTCCAGGGTCTCAGAGAGGCACTTTGTGCACGGCCCGTTCTGGTCACCCCGGATTTCACACAGGAGATGATCTCTTGAGAGAGTAGGAGCCGTACTCTCTCAAGAGATACGAGGTGAGGAACATCCAGTACTCTACATCAGTAGGAAGCTGAACCAAAGGGAGCAAGGATATGCTACGGTAGAGAAGGAAGGACTGGCTATCAAGTGGGCACTGGAGCGTCTCAGATATTATCTGGTGGGCCGACATTTCTCTCTCGTAACTGACCATGCACCCCTAGTCTGGATGTCCAAAAAGAAGGAGACTAATGCTCGAGTCGGTAGATGGTTTCTTTCCTTGCAAGAGTTTGACTTCTCTGTGATCCACAGGTCGGGAGCCAAACACGGGAACGCAGACGCCCTGTCCCGGAGGGATGCCCTCTGGACCTTATTTGCCTCTCCCAAGCAGGGACTGAAGGGGGGGGGGGTATGTAAGGGGCTGAGGGGAATGGTGGTCAATGGATGCTATGTTCCTGCCTGTTGGCTCCCCCCAATGGAGAGAAGAAGACTGACAGCTGCACACATGCAGACACACACACACAGCTGTCTTTCAATTAGCAATCAGCATGCCTCTCAAAGAGGACAGACCAAGAACATCAGTGTGTGTCTTGGAATGGAGAGTGGGAGAGCTGTGGGGAGACAACCAAACCATGAGTTAAACAGCCGGTAAGCCGGACAGCGGCCCGGCCTAGTTAAAGACTGGACTATAGCAAAGACAATTCGGTGCTTCACTGGGAGCCGGTATGATTTTTGTTTGTTTCTTAATTTTCTGTTTTGTTTAAATAAATGCCCCTGGCCATTGTCCAGCGGGGAGCTAAAGCTGTTTGACTGTGTGTTTGATTATTTGTACAACCATATTGCACCTTCCACCTACCCCTGTCTGCTACCTTTGTTACAATATATATATATATATATACACTTACAAATATTTTAATAAAAAATTATGTTTTACAAAATAACAAGTATAAAACGATTAAACAAACCACTCTAGCAGCAATGAACTATTCTGCTGAACTAAAAGGTACACATCTATATATTTAAATAAATATACTTGAAGATGTATTACCGAAATGTGGCACCGGTGGATCTTGACGTGATTCGGTACTCGGTAGTACTGAAGTGATTCGGTTGATATCCTTAAAAATACCGGATTTGGTACCCATCCCTATAATACAGACACAACATTTACAAAGAGTGTATAATTGGAATGTTTTTTTTGTTTATTTACATAATGCATATACATACATGTATATATCTTATTTTGGAAAAAGACATATCACAGTTTTTGGAGGCTAAAACATGTGCCCCATTGGACTGCATTGGAGCCTGCATGGGGAGAGGATGCAGCACAGTGTTTGGTATTTTTTATTACATTTTTTTAACTTTTCTTTTCTCCTCCTTTTTCTATTTTTCTCCCATCCCAATTTAGCCGTGCCAATTCTCCCCTCCCCTGTCTTGAACGTTGCTCGCATGTGCCCCCCACTGGCCGGTTGTAGGGAGGATAGAAGCCTGTCACACGTCCCCTCCGATACATGTGGAGGCAGCCTGTCACATCTTTTCACCTGCCAGTGCGGACTCTCATTTGGCGAGGAGTAACATGTAGGAGGCTCACACTGCCCCCGCCATTTTCCTGTCTCTGCTGTGCAGGCGCCCCAACCGACCTGTAGGAGTCGCTGTTCACAATGACCAGACTACCATCCTTCGACTTCCCACCCGCTAACTCTGCCAATTGAGTTAGTATGACGGCCGGCCCAAGCCGGAGGCAACGGCGACAGCTGGATTCGAATCCGGTCTTGCGTTGGTGACGAGCGCAATGTCCGCTGCGCCACCCAGCCGCCCGTGTTTGGTTGTTTTTCAATACTAAAGCGATCAGTGAAAATATGCCCTGTACCTGTCAACATCATGCTAATGGATTAAAAAATATACATTCAAAAAATGTAACCTATCCTTTAATAAGTGGGAGGCTTTGAGGTGTTATTTTCACTATGTACTGACTGTATATTGATTGATTGTTATTAAAGCTTTACCATTCAAATTGCTTTTTTTCTGGGTAATGACTTGGTGATTCCATGAAAGTTTCTCAAAATAATTTACTGTGAAAAAACATGACATTTTCAATAATATAGCAGAAAAGTTAAGTGACGGCAGCCCCCACCTCTCTACCACACCATATCCATGGATACATAGTTATTTCACAGATTAATAAGGTGGCAGCCGTGGCCATGTAATAAGAGACCTCATCTGGCAAGAGATGCTCAGCTGGCAGCGTGTGCAAACAGCACCCAGTAATTTACAAACAGCTGTTTATTAACCCATACATTTGAAAATGTAGTCATAGGCTATGCCGCATTCAAGTTAATAATGTTAGTTAATACTTATGGATGGCGGACACCAGAAAAGAAAAGAGATTTCAAATGAAAAATAAAGAAAGGCCTTATGTTATATGGACAACACAACCTTGAAAATAACACCAGCTCTTTTCAGATTGAGAAGGTGAATTGGGGTGGGGGTGGGGGGGGGGGGGCAATGATCACTTATTAAATCCATTTCAGTTATGAAGGGGAGGTAGGAGGCTGGAGGCGGATTTTCAAGCCCTGGAACAATGAAGAAATTAATTATGCAAAAGTGTAACTCAATAGACAGCTGTGTAGGTCTAGGTCCTGGGGTTATCTTATTACACATTGTTTTAGCCACACGCGCACCGCATTTGTCTAATTGTACAGTTATTATTACATCAACATCAGAATAATGTATTAGCAGAACACGTACTACCACTGAGCATTACTACTAGTGACTTCACCATATTATTATTTAATAATGTAAAAAGTCAGCAGGTCCGGACAACCTAGACCAGTGCTCGGCAACCTGCGGCTCTTTAGCCAATCAGCTGCGGCTCCCTGACCCAAAAAATAAAAATAAAAAATTGATATCGATGTCATACTGTGACACTGAAATGAAAACATATTTCCTCAACTAAGATATTTAGTCAACAAAAGGCTTACCTGTATGCCTGATATGTGGTGCGAAATTAGCAAACAACGAAAAATGTACTTTTTATTTTATAGATTTTCCACAAAGGGAAGGACTCTAATAGAGCTGCATAGTTCAGGGTTTTATTTCAAAGTAGGTTTACAGATGCAAGTGTTTTTTCTCCTTTTCTCTGTTTTATTTCAAAGTAGGTCTACAGTACACATGGTAGTCTTTTTTCAAAGTGGACTACTTTTATTTTATAAATGTTCCACAAATAAGGGAAGGACTCAAATATGTAAGGGATAATGTATAGCTACGAGGTCATTGTCGCAAAATAATTGACCGACACAGAGTTTAAAATACCGAGCCGCCTCGGCGAGGTGTTTTAAACGTCACGTGAAGGTCAATTATTTTGCGACAATGATCGAGTATAGCTATACATTATCCCGCTTATTACATGGCTAACTTACTAACACTATACCTAATTCATTTTACATCGACTCGCAACACTGGTTCTGGCTCCGCTCGTCGCTCCGCCCCCTGTCATCGCCGGCAGCAGAACACCGGCAGTGTCTAATTGCACTGAAACAGTGTGTGTCAGTGGGCTTGATTGCGCACAGCTGCGCACAGCGGTCATTATTGTCCCACAGCGGTCATTATTGTCTAATAATGACCGTTGTCGGGGGGCTATTGACCAATCACAAGCAAGCATTTCGGCGAATGTGAAAACGCCATGTAATAAACCTGAATAGTTCAGGGTTTTATTTCAAAGTCGGTCTACAGACACCAGTGTTTTGTCTCCTCTTCTGTTTTTTATAAAAAAATAGGTCTACACAGCCAGTATTTTTTCTCCACTTCATAAGAGTTTGAGGTTTTCCTTTGTTATAACAGGTAAAAACAGCAATTAAAAAGTCAACATTTTTCTTTTTGTTGCTTTATAATCCCATTAATGCAACAAACTGTGTGCTATAATTATAAAGTATAATAAATCGCAAATTACTTTGGGTATGCAATTGTCAGGCGTTTTATGCTAAATGTGGGGTATGCTTGGGGATATATAAAATGTTATACACTGTGTTATCTTCATTTTAAGGGTAAATAGGTTGTGCGGCTCCCTGAGCATTTTATTTTGTGGGACGGGGGAAAAGTGGCGCTGACCCCTGACCTAGACCCACTATTCCTAAATACAGCTGCTGATTTTATTGCTGAGCCCATTGCCTCAATTTTTTATCTTAGTTTTGTGACTAGTATCATCCCCAAAGTGTGGACGTCTGCTTTTGTCCTTCCATTATTAAAAAGTGGGGACCCCTCAGATGTTAATAATTATCACCCCATTTTTTAACTTTTTTTTAAGTTTTTGAATCCTTTGTGAACATTCAACTAAAGCAATTCCTATTAGAAAATAACATCCTAAGGCGGTCAGGTGGCGTAGCGGAGATTGCGTTCGTCACCAACACCGGAGACGCTGGATTCGCCTGTTCGAATCAAGCTCACAGCTCCGGCGTTGTCACCAGCTTGGCTGGCCGTTCACAGTAATACAATTGGCTGTATTAGAGGGTGGGAAAGCTGGCGGGGTGGGTCCTGGTAGTTGTAAACAGCGACTCCTACAGTTCGGTCGGGGCGCCTGCTCAGCGCGGCTAGGATCTAAGGGGGGTAGTGTGATCCTTCCACACGTTACACCCTCTCAGTGAGAGTCCGCGCTGCCAGGTGAAAAGAAGCGGTTGATTGGCTAGACGTGTGTCGGACGTGATAGCCTCCACTCTCCCAGACCGACTGTGGGGGGTAAGTGCGCAGCGACCAGGAAGGGGATTGACATATCCGAGGACTTGACATGGACCACACACATTGACAGTGTTGTGAAGAAGGCACAACAACGCCTCTACTTCCTCAGGCGCCTAAGGAAGTTCCAAGTCAGTCAGAAGATCCTTAGGAACTTCTACTCATGTACAATAGAGAGCATCCTGACTGGCAACATCACCTCCTGGTTTGGGAATAGCACTGCACAAGACCGTAGCAGACTACAAAGAGTGACACGTTCAGCCGAACGCACAATTGGAGGGGGGCTTCCCACCCTCCAGAACATTTACAACAAGCGGTTCAGGGGGAAGGCTAAGATAATCATCAAGGACTCCAGCCACCCAAACAACTGCCTCTTTGAACTGCTGCGGTCAGGCAAGCGATACCGGAGTCTTAAGGCGAGCACAGAAAGACTCAGAAGAAGCTTCTATCCCCAGGCCATCAGGCTGCTAAACGAACAATAAACACTATGCAACAACCATCAAATGCACACAGCACACACACCCACACGCACACACTCACTTAAACAAACAACACAATGCAGCACCCACTCTCCACACTTTAGATCACACAAACACACTTTATATTTATTGATAAAGGATTTGCACTACAACTCGTACACCTACTGTAAATCGTACCTAAATTGCACCTCATCCTATTTCTGCCTTGCACTATATAGTATTGTATATTAGTACACTACACAGTATTGTATATTATATGGTAACTCAGTTACGTCTATTCTGCATCGAACATTGTACATATGTCTATACTGAACACTGTGACCTCATTTTTTTTACTTCTAATTTACATGCTATACTATGTTATTCTATTTCATACTTATCTTGTCTTGCACAGTCTCTGGAGCGTAACAGTAAGAAGCATTTTGTATAAAAGTATTCTGTACTTCTGTATGACAACTATTAAAGAAACTGAACTGAAACTGAAACTGAACTGTGTTTTTGTGTTTACATGTGATGTGATGTACTGTATATTGTATACATGCACTTTTATTATGTTATTGTGTGATGTACCACACATTTTATTGCTGTCTGATATATTGCAAATGTTATTGCTGTCATCTTGGCCAGGTCTCCCTTACAAAAGAGATCTTGTATCTCAATGGGACTTCCTGGTTAAATAAAGGTTAAATAAAAAAATATATATATAAAAAAAAATCCCCTTGTGCATATGTGCTCTGTTCTTATGTGTGTGATGGCTGATCCTGTCTGTGCAGTCCTGTCCATTGTTTGTTATACTTTTGATGTTATCCCTGCACATTTGAAAGCCATGGTAATTATAATTAAACCACTTTTTGTTACTTTGGCTACCGTTTCATATTATATCTCATTGACAAGACAATGAGCACTTTAGAATAGTCAATGGGAATGTAATACTGATGTTAGCTACTCCTACAGCCCATTATCAATTACTGTACCTGATAATGATTACAGGACAGGACTACATTTTAAAATGGGATTTGATATCAAAATGGGTTTTCTTAGGTTAGTTAAAATCATGAGACGATAGGACACAGGCGATAGCTTTTGAGTATATACGTCCTTTATTTACTCCCCCCCCCCCAATAACCCTGTCACACAACAAGGTTCCTACAGCACAAAGGTTCCTATCCAAATATAACCTAATACTACTCTCCATTCCTAGCAGTGGCGGCTCGCCACTAGGGGCGCTCGGGCGCCGACCCCCCTGGTGAACCCTGGTTAAAATGAGAGAAGAGCAAGAGCAAGCAGCCGTAGCAGCGTCAATAATTTCCGTAGCCGCATTCGCGGAGACGCTCTCTGATTGGCCGACGTCAGTTTCTACACTGGTTAAGCTTTCGAAGTAGGTTAAGGAGGTAACGTTAGAGTTTGTCTTAGAGCGTGACGGCAAGTTCTTTCGACGGTTAAGCTTAGGCACTCTTTCAAAGTTGGTTAAGGTTAGAGTTTGTCTTAGAGCATGGTGATAGAACGCCAGGTAGTTTGCAGGCTGTTCGACGCGGAAATGGGCAAAGACAAAGCTCGTTCATTGAATTCATCACAGTACTGTTGTGTTGTGCTAACAAGCTAATCTGGATGCAGTCTGGACAGAGTGGATAACTGGATATACATCAACAGTCTGGGGACAACAGTGGACATTATACACTTTATCAAGCCCTCCTCGAGGCTCGACCACGTAAACACTGAGTTAATTCGGTCTCTCTCTCTCTCTCTCTCTCTCTCTCTCTCTCTCTCTCTCTCTCTCTCTCTCTCTCTCCTCTCTCTCTCTCGCTCTCTCTCTCTCTCTCTCTCTCTCTCTCTCTCTCTCTCTCTCTCTCTCTCTCTCTCTCTCTCTCTCTCTCTCTCTCTCTCCCTCTCTCTCTCTCGCTCTCTCTCTCTCTCTCTCTCTCTCTCTATCTCTCTCTCTCTCTCTCTCTCTCTCTCTCTCTCTCTCTCTCTCTCTCTCTCTCTCTCTCTCTCTCTCTCACAATCCTGTCTCACAGTCTCCGAGAAATGCGGCTACGGAAAGTATTAACGGTGCTGCCTTGCTGAGATGATAATAGCGCTTCAACACGCGCTGCTGTGTTGTGAACTATAACATTAATTTCGCTGCTGCTGATGCATAATGTATGAATGAATGAATGGTGAGTTGTTTAAAATGAAAACATATACATGTGTTAATTATTTTATTGGATTGATCCGAGAGACAGAGAGAGAGATTGCTCCAGAGCATTTATTAACGTTACCGTTACATTTTCAACTCGACCTAACGTGAACCCCCTGCGAGTCTGCGACCCCCCAACAGTAGATAGTACGAGCCGCCACTGATTCCTAGGATAAATAACTTTCCCTGAAGTTAGGATAAATAACTTTCCCTGAACTTATAACATGACAGTCCCAACATCAACAATAGTAGCTAAATATAACTAACTGCATTTCTGCTTCTTCTGTATAAAGTTATTTGCAATTATACAACACATTAGAACGGTAACTTAACTTCTTTCTTAACCCATTCGGTCTGAACTCGCAAAGGGCAAATACTTTCTTTCACAGCAATCACAACGTGTCTGTGTGTGTGTGCGTGACGTTGGCTCTGACCAAGGCACGGATTATAGATTTTTCAGCCCGCTTCTGTATCGTGCATGAGGACACATACTATCGATAATCTAGCGTTCATTTGAAAACGATTCATAAATCAGCCGAAAAATGACAACGTGTTTTGTGTATTCCATTAAAGGGCTATTATCGCGTCTTTCTCTGGAATTACTAGAAATCACCAAAACTATACTTGTATTCAAAACGGTATAAAACGGAAATGTACCGATGAAAAAACAATCTGTTTTGTACATCTTGACTGCAAGCAACTCATTGATAAGCGACGGGTGTATTATACCCATAGCCATAATTTAAGATATATTCTAAGCACTCGCAAATAAATCATTGGATACATTGGATAAAGCACTGGCACTGGCAGGGTCACAGCGCCCTCTGCTGTTGGCACCGAAAGTGTTAAAGAAGGGTGCCCCACCATCTCAATGATCTCCCAAATCCAAGCCAAACTGCAGAGGCATTTCCAGCCATATGAGAGCGATCTACCGGTCATTTCCCAGATGAAGGAGCGATTCAGACAGGACTTTGATGGTCGCTACACATATCTCCAAGACCTCCTCCACCAAGCCTCAGCACTTGATCCCCGCTTCAAAGACCTGGATTTCCTGGATGGCAATGACACTAAGGACATGATATTCATGGGGATAATAGCAGAGGTGGTGAAGATGGATGGACAGGTAAGAATATACTACTATATTATGTTTTAAAAAGTTATTTGGTAACGTGATGGTAATGACAATGTTCTCTGACATTCTAGGAAAAGTGTTAAATATATGAAATTCCATAAAGTGATGTTTACAACAATGTTCATATTATGATTCCTGACAAAATGACTATAAAGCTTAATTGATAATTGAAGGTTTTATGCAATTTTATTTTTGATAAATTCATGTTCCCAAAAGTGCCCAAAATCAAATAAACGCCCATATATTGTAGCTACACAGGAAAATTTGCAGAGTAAAATGTACTCAAATTGAGTAAAATTTTACTCCGAAAAGACAGTATTGGCTCCGAATCTAAATAGAGTCAAAATGACTCTTGTCACAGAGTTAAATCTTCAGAGTTATTTCTACTCCATTTAGTGTTAACATTTAACTCTACAAAATACCAATTTACTCCATTTAGCATAAAGTAAAAACAACTCTAACATCATTTCACTCAACACAGAGTTGTATTTTACTCCGTAGAGTTGTGATCCCATCAATAGAGTTGTATTTGACTCTGTATAAGAGTAGTAATTGCCTCAATATAGAGTTATAATTCCCTCAATATGGAGTGTTATTTTAATCTATAGAGTTATTTTTCACTCAATATAGAGATATTTTAAGTTATATTTCACTCAATATAGAGTGGTATTTTAATCAATATAGAGTTATATTTCACTCAATAGAGTTATATTTCACTCAATATAGAGATATTTTAAGTTATATTTCACTCAATATAGAGATATTTAAAGTTATATTTCACTCAATATAGTGGTATTTTAATCAATATAGAGTTGTAATTCCCTCAATATGGAGTTGTAGTTCACTCAATATAGAATAGATTTCACTCTGTGAGGATTCTCCAGTCCCTGGACACTTTTTCCCTGTCTACTCTCCTCAACAGCCCCCACCCTTGCAGGAACTTTTCCCTGCCTCCTACTCTCCTCAACAGCCCCCACCTTTGGACATTCTTATACTCTTGGCGTTTTTATTGTCTCCTGTGTTGTTTAACTGTGTTCTGTCTTTAGTCTCGTTCCCTTTGTAATTATTTATTAGTTTCTTGTATGTTTTGTTTACTCTGTCTAGTGTTCAGTCTTCTTGTGTAGTTAGTTCTGTGTGCTTCCCTGTTTATTTTCCCCATTGGTCTGGTGTTTTCCTGTAGCCCTGTTAGTTCTGCCTTTTCCCTCATGTGTGTCTCATTTTGATAATTGCCCTGCTGTCTCTAGTGTTAATTGTTTCCCCTATATCTGGTGTGTGTTCCCTACTATTATTGTCGGTTCATTGTTTCGGTTCCATGTTTGATATCCTCGTCCCTGCTGTTCTCCTGTGTTCATAGTAAGTTTCCCAGTGTCATTTAGTGTTGTGTTTTTGGACTTGCTCTCTTTATTAGATTATTCTTTGTTTTGTATTTTGCCCTCTGCCAGTCTTAGCTGAGCTATACCTTGTTTTGTTTTGCTACTGCCTTGGAAGTATTTTTGTTACACTTCACCCCTGGCTCGAAGTGTTCGAATTAAAGGAGCAGTGCTCATTTTTGACAATCTACCTTTACCTCTCCCTCGTATCTCTTTGCGCCTGGGCCCTCTGCTAACAATCCTTAACAGAATGAACCGACCATGTCTGGACCCAGCGAACAGAACGAGGGAGGCTTTGAGCGCCTTGGAGGCGTTCAGACTGGGGGATGTTCCTTCCTCCTCCTTGGAGGAGAGGAAGAAGGTTTTGCGTCTGCTCTATTCTCTCAGGGAGTGGCACCCTGAGCTGGCCCCACAGCTGGAGGAGTATGGCAGACACTGGATCAAGTGCCTATTCCAGCCTCCAGCCTCCAGTCAAGCCCCTACTGCTGGTAAGGCCTCTACCACCAGCATAGCCTCACCTCAGTCACCTGCTAGGGTACCTACTGCTTGCACCTCAGCCCTGCCTGCTAGACCCACTGTGTGTAGCAGTTAGCTTAGGCCCCACAGCTCTCACTTCTCAGGCAGCTAGCACTGGCCTTATAGCTAACCCTGCCCCTGTGGTTAGCCTAGCCCTTGTAGCCTCGACAGCTACCCCGTTAGCTCCTACTGCTACCGAGTCACGGCGAGCTAGAAGATCTAGGAAGGCTAGCTTAGGCCCGTCTCACTGCTCAGGCAGCTAGCACTGGCCCGATGGCTAACCCTGCCCCTGTGGTTAGCCTAGCCCTTGTAGCTTCGTCAGCTAGCCTGTTCCCTACAGCTAGTCCAGCCCCGTCTGCTAGCTTAGCCCATGCAGCTAACCAGGCCTCAACAGCTAGTACAGCCCGTCTGATAGCTTAGCCTCTGCAGCTAACCAGGCCTCAACAGCTAGTACAGCCCCGTCTGATAGCTTAGCCTCTGCAGCTAACAAGGCCTCAACAGCTAGGACTGCCCCGTCAGCTAGCTCGTTCCCTATGGCCCCTGTTTCTCTGGTCTCCGTTCCTTGGTCTGGCCCTCCAGCCAGTGTTTACTATCCTGCTAGAACAGTTATCAGGATGGGTTATACCCATGTTACTCCGACTAACACTTTAGCCCTGTCTGCTAGCGTAGCACGGACAGCTAGCAGGTCTCAGAAGGCTAGCAAGGCTAAGAAGACAAGCATGGTCTCAGCTGCTAGATTAGCCCCATCAGCTAGTTCAGCCCAGGCTACTCGCACAGCCCCCACTGCTAGCTCAGCCACTGCTAGCTTACTCCGGAATGCTAATGTAGCCTCTGCTGCTAGCTCCTCAGCCTCGTTTGCTAGAGCCCCTGCTGCTAGCACCACAGTCTCGTCCGCTAGAGCCCCTGCTGCTAGCGCCTTAGCCTTGCCGGCTAGTGTAGCACCTACAGCTAGCACCCGAACCCTCTCGGCTAGTGCACCCTCCGCAGCTTGTACAGGCCCTGCAGCTAGCACTGCCAGGGCAGCTAACCCAGCCGCTACTGCCAGCCTAGCCCCCGCTAGTGTAGCCCTAGCAGCTAGCTTTACCCAGGTAGCTAACCCAGTCTCTACTGCCAGTTTAGCCCCTGTTAGAGCAGCTCTAGCTGCCCCTGTTCCTCCGGCTCCCGGGAAGACCCTGACGTCTAGTCCGGGTCGTGCTCCTGTCCCCGGGGAGTCTCCTGGTCCCGGCTCATCGTCTGGTCCAGCCCTGCCCCGTGGTCCACGCTGTGGTCTACGCCGTGGTCTACGCCGCGGTCGATCTGCACCTGGAGAGTCGTCTGGTCCAGCCCTGCGCCGTGGTCTACGCCGTGGTCTACGCCGTGGTCTACGCCGAGGTCGATCTGCACCTGGAGAGTCATCTGGTCCTGTCTCCTCATCTGGTCCCGTCTCCTCATCTGGTCCCGTCTCCTCATCTGGTCCCGGCTCGTCATCTGGTCCCGGCTCGTCATCTGGTCCCGTCTCGTCGTCTGGTCCCGTTTCGTCATCTGGTCCCGGCTCGTAGTCTGGTCCCGGCTCTTCATCTGGTCCCGACTCCTCTTCTGGTCCAGTCCGACTCCGTGGTCTACGCTGTGATCGTCATCTGCAGAGACCCCCATCCGGGGTTCTGCGCCCGGTCCCGAGGTCTGCGCCTGGGGTGGTCCCCGTCGGGGGTCCTGCTTCGAGGTCGTCGCCTTCGCACCTCTGCTCCGGCTCGTCTGGTCCGGTCCCGAGTCCGGCGCTTGGAGGAGCCCCTGCCTGGGGTCCTACTCCGGGCCCGTCACCCTCGCCCCTTTGCTCCAGAACCCCTCATCGTCCCTTTGTCCCTGCTACCAGTTCCCCTCGACCCCCTCATCGGCCCTCTGTCCCTGCTACCAGTTCCCCTCGACCCCCTCACTGTGTCCCTGTCCCTGTTCCCATCTCTAGCCCTCCTCTCCTGGCCTCTGTCCCCGTCTCCGGTCCTCCTGATCCCGTGCCCAGTTCTCCCCTCTCCGGCCCCGTTCCTCTGCCCCGTTTCTCCTGTGCCCCTCCTGGGTTCCTGTCACCGCTCCCCTGCCCCGGTGTCGCTCGTCCCGGCCTTGTCCGTCCTGACTTTTTTTCCCCCCGGACTCTCCCTGTGTTCTCCCGGCCCCCTGTCCTGCCCGTTCCCGGACGGTCCCTTTTGACGTCTGGGAGCCGTCTGTGGAGGGGGGGGTACTGTGAGGATTCGCCAGTCCCTGGACCCTTTTTCCCTGTCTACTCTCCTCAACAGCCCCCACCCTTGCAGGAACTTTTCCCTGCCTCCTACTCTCCTCAACAGCCCCCACCTTTGGACATTCTTATACTATTGGCGTTTTTATTGTCTCCTGTGTTGTTTAACTGTGTTCTGTCTTTAGTCTCGTTCCCTTTGTAATTATTTATTAGTTCCTTGTATGTTTTGTTTACTCTGTCTAGTGTTCAGTCTTCTTGTGTAGTTAGTTCTGTGTGCTTCCCTGTTTATTTTCCCCATTGGTCTGGTGTTTTCCTGTAGCCCTGTTAGTTCTGCCTTTTCCCTCATGTGTGTCTCATTTTGCTAATTGCCCTGCTGTCTCTAGTGTTAATTGTTTCCCCTATATCTGGTGTGTGTTCCCTACTATTATTGTCGGTTCATTGTTTCGGTTCCATGTTTGATATCCTCGTCCCTGTTTCATGTGCTGTTCTCCTGTGTTCATAGTAAGTTTCCCAGTGTCATTTAGTGTTGTGTTTTTGGACTTGCTCTCTTTATGAGATTATTCTTTGTTTTGTATTTTGCCCTCTGCCAGTCTTAGCTGAGCTATACCTTGTTTTGCTACTGCCTTGGAAGTATTTTTGTTACACTTCACCCCTGGCTCGAAGTGTTCGAATTAAAGGAGCAGTGCTCATTTTTGACAATCTACCTTTACCTCTCCCTCGTATCTGTTTGCGCCTGGGCCCTCTGCTAACAATCCTTAACACACTCAATATAGAATATCATATGTCACTCAATATAGAGTGGTATTTTAATCAACAGAGTTGTAATTCCCTCAATATGGAGTTGTAGTTCACTCAATATAGAATAGATTTCACTCAATATAGAATATCATATTTCACTCAATATAGAATTAAATAATAATTTACTCTGGAATAATACATTTAAAATAAACGGGGTCAAAGCAGAAATCAGTATTTAACAATGCACTTTTATTTGCAACAGGCATATCCTTTGGGATGCAAACAGTTTTACAACAGCGTGTGAACAAGAATCATGACTTCAAGGGGCGATCGATAGAAAAAAAGGTCATTAATAAAAAGATTTATCAATAAGCTTGTGCAATCTTTGTCTTCAGTTGCCAAGAAATTTGAAATTCCTAGTACCTTGGACTTAAAGGTCTATGATGACTTAAAACACTGAAGTCGACAAGGAGGCGTTTCAGTTAAAGAAACCAGACATGGGTGTGTTGGAGATTTGTTTACCCCAAGTTGCTTAATAACATGGAGCCTAGCCTCATCCAAAATGTCACACAGGTATTGTATATGTTTGTACTTTGAAATTATCTTTGTTTCTATACGCCCAATGTAATGTAACATAGTAAAAAAAAAAAAAAAACGCGTCTGAGGAAGAACTTGCTTGGTGTGGATCCTTCCTAATCTAATGTGATCTTTTTACATTACACTTGTGACAAACATTCCTCTCTTGCTAATCACACTTGGTATATGTCTACGTGATTGTTAGATTCAGTGAGCCCCTCTGCAAACAACTCCATTATATACAAAAATCACCATGACTTCAAGGCTTCATGGGGAGAGTAATCGATAGAAAAAAGGTCATAAATATAAGACAATTACATTTTGGCCTCTGTAAAGTGACAGCAGCATCTGCACCCTTTTAAAAAGGGATAGCTCACCCAAAAAAAGGAATCTATCAATTACACACCCCATGAATCCTTGAATTCATGGAGATTTGTTTGTTTGTCGCATTCCTGAGCCAATAATTCAAGCCAGTCATCAAATTATTGGCTCAGGAATGCAACAAAAAGAAATCACCATGACTTCAATTAAGGCTTCATGGGGAGAGTAATCGGTAGAAAAAAGGTCATAAATAAAAGACAATTACATTTTGGCCTCTGTAAAGTGACAGCAGCATCTGCACCCTTTTAAAAGGGGATAGCTCACCCAAAAAAAGAAATCTATCAATTACACACCCCATGAATCCTTGAATTCATGGAGATTTGTTTGTTTGTCGCATTCCTGAGCCAATAATTCAAGCCAGTCATCAAATTATTGGCTCAGGAATGCAACAAAAAGAAATCACCATGACTTTAATTAAGGCTTCATGGGGAGAGTAATCGATCAATTACATTTTGGCCTCTATAAAGTGACAGCAGCATCTGTTCACCCCAAAGAAATAAAAGAAAACTAATAGTGTTCATCCCCAGTGCAATAGTTCAAGAGCTTAGTGATTTTCTCTTTTCCTTTTTTAAAACACAGGAAACAGTATGGAACAATAAATGAGCTTGAATCGTCATCACTGTATGACATCTGTATATCGAATGCTTTGTAAAACAAAAGCTCTTTGACATCAACTACATGAGGTCCATCTGTAGTACACACAACTTTAAATGCATAAAAATTGTCATCCAGAGACATGGTTTGTAGTGCAAATGTAAACAACAGTAACCTCTCATCTTTAAGAACAACACAGTGGATTTTGTGAAAAACTGGAACCTCACTAAGAACTTTAAGACAAACAACTAAACCTGGACGATACATATTTCCATGGTGTTTGGCCCATCTAACATTTAACACCTTGGTGTCACTTGGTACCTGAAGAGTCTCCGCTATCTCACAGCCTCTGTCCATCACATTTAATGCTACCATTTTACTTGGACCAAGCACCAGTCTGTTGGGATCAAATGTCTGCCAATTGTATGCTACTTGACTTTGGTGTTTCTTTGCCAACGTTTTAGTTATATTTTTGAAGCTTTTTAGTTGTTTTTTAAAGAAATTATGCTTCGCTTCATAGCGCATGCACCAGACATGCAAAAGTGGTCCAATTTTACGAATACATGTAGGATAGTGCACCATAAAATGATGCTTTGGTAGTAGCCTCCTGTTGGGAAACAAATGCTTGAATAACCCGTGGTGCTCTGCAATCAAGTGTTTTAAATAAATAGTAATGCCAGTTGATAACCTGGGAGAAAATACAATATCTGCTATTTGAAGCAACAGCAGAAGCAAATACCAGTGTTGATCATTTGGACAAACCAAATCTCCAAAGATAAGTGGTAGATTGCAAAGTAAACACCAAGATTGGATTGCATTTAACCCCAAGTCATTTGAGGTCTCTACTAACTTCAATGCAGGTGGCTTGTTGTTTTGTTCCAGGTAACCATAGTTAAAGCTCTTAATTCTCAAGTCTATTTCCTTTGATGTTGTGTAGTTTTTAATCAAGTGTAGTATTAGCAGTTTCATTTCATATTGTGCCACGCCCTTCAAGATATCATGCATAATATCGACAGAGAAATTGTCACATGTATTGAAGTACTGCAAGGAATTTAGAATGCAAGAACGTTTAACTCCCATCACATAGGGAAGACCAATAGTCGTCTCCATTTTTTGGCAGTGTTCTGCATGAAGTGCTCGAGTTCGCATAACTATCTTGGGTGAATCTTCTTTGAATTCTGTCTGAAAGTCCTCTTTCTCAGCAAGACAAAAGCGGCAACAATATCTGGCACTGAATGATTATACGAAACCAAACAAACCGTGAATACCAAGGTTGTCACCTGTAACTTGGACAATAGTTCCATACACTGGCTGATCATACAATGGGACCTTGATTCCATCCTTCTCCAGTATTTTAATATCTTCCACAAGTGGAGCAAGTATTTTAGAAAAGCCATGTGTTTTAATGTCTTGGGCATGGAATAAAGCGACCAAATGAATATTAAGCAGAATTGAGTTGTACTTTGGAGAAAAATTACGCAAGGTGAAATAGATTGCTCCTAATTTATGTATTCCCTTTTTACTCCCCAACGGATTCGCGCATTCAAAATCATCATAGAAAAGCTGCACCTGAATTGCATGCTTCTGTTTTGAAAATAGAGGATGACTCTTGAAAAACTCTCCATCACACAAGTCATTAAGAAGATCTTCTCTTAAACTGGAATCACATCTCTTCTATATTAGGGTGTTTGTAAATAAAGTCTAATGTTTTCAAAATTGGGATATAAACACATTTATCAGTAACAACAGCCTGATCATAAGTTCCAGTAGTCCGATTGCGCAGGGTATCAAATCTTGTACCAAGGACATATTCAACTGGGTCTACCCTTCCCCACTTCTCTGTAAAATATTGCCTTCTCTTAGTTTCAGAATTTAAGATACAAAAAGGATTTTCAATTTCTTCAAAACACTGATACATTTTACACTCAACCTCACTTTTGATAGGTTCCTGTAAAGATAGACACTGCTTCACATATTGTTTTGCTTGATTATGGATATCATCAACAATCACTTCCATTGAAGTTACCAAATAGTTGATTATTGTTTCACCTACACCTGCCACTTTAAGTTCAGCTACTGTTGCAGCACAGCTGTCTACAAGACTATTATTAAGAAGGACTGGAAGGACTGGGTCATTTCAGCTAAATGTTCAGCTGTAGAGCGGCCTTCACCAGGATCATCACATGGTTGATGACGTGCTTTAAGATGCTTTCGAAACCCAGAAAAAGTGCAAAAGACATGTAAACAACCAGGCTGACCACATTTAAGACGAAGTGTCCTTCCTGAACAAAGTCCGTGGATCATCCTCAAGTGCCTCATCAGTGAATTGGCATTTGCCTGAGAGTTTTTGCAAATGAAACACAACATCTTATCAAAAAACACTGGAGCATCAGAGGCCTCAAGATAAAATATCTTCTCAGTATCAAAAGTCTGTGCAGCATCAGAGGCCTCAAGATAAAATATCTTCTCAGTATCAAAAGTCTGTGCAGCATCAGAGGCCTCAAGATAAAATACCTTCTCATTATCAAAAGTCTGTGCAGCATCAGAGGCCCCAAGATAAAATATCTTCTCAGTATAAAAAAGAAATCAGTGCAGCATCCGAGCCATCATCTCTTTAACCCTGGGGTTGACATTAGTGGTAGCAGCATCGATCTTGTAAACGGCGGTTTGCAAGAAGTTGTACATATTGGCCAGATCCCGGTTGTATGAGGTACCAAAGACAAAATGAGCTTTGAAAAGCTCATCAAAAGAGGCAAGAGAGTCTGGTGACTTACAAGTAGGGATGTCCGATATTATCGGCCGACCGATATTATCGGCCGATATCGGCAGTGAAATGTGATATCGGAAAATATCGGTATCGGTAAAAAAATAATAAAAACAATAACAATATTTGTTATATATATATATCCAGTGAAATTATTAGTTACCTGAAATTATTCAGTTTTTTGGATGGGGAAACCCTGCATATATCGGTATCGGTTGATATCGGTTGATATCGGTATCGGAAATTAAGAGTTGGACAATATCGGAATATCGGTATCGGTAAAAAAGCCAATATCGAGCATCCCTACTTACAAGGGATTGCATGTTTGTCAATCACAATGACGTACTTGTGAATCACACTCCTCTGGGTCCCCACAGCAAGCAGATAGGGTTGAAGGCTCTCCGTGATGCTGTCCAGATGCCCCTGGACACTGGTCCCAGTCTGTGACAAGAGAACTTCATTAGTCTTGCTATTAAAATTAGTCACGGTTTGCAAACAGTGGTCTTTGCATGATTTCAATCATGCAGGTCAATATTAGGGACAGAACTAGGGATGCACGATAATTATCAGGCCGATATCAGCAATTATGACGTCATCCCGATAAAAGTATTGATAGCTCTGATAATAAAAAAATATATATATATTTTTTTAACTTTTTTCTTATCATGTCAACGTTCACACGCACAATATATGCTTATTTAGGATTTGACTTGATTCAACAACAAAACAGTCGGGGGGAATGGCAAGCCAAAAACGGTCGAAAATGTGGTTATTTGAAGTTTGGATTTTTTTCTTCTCACAACTGAGGTAGGTAGATTACATTTTTAGAGACTAAAGTACAGAAAAAGGTACCGTTGGGTACCGGTATCGATTCACAGGTACCGGTATCGGTTCAAATGTGAACAGCATCCCTACTGACAAAGCACAATACCTGTTGGTTTTTAGTTGTTCAGGGAAACACATTGTTAATGACATTGACGGATTGTGAATTTTGTGATCGACTCAAATTATATTTATTTGGAAAAATAAATATAGTCACTTTATTTGAAGAGTCAAAACTGTTCTCTTGGCTTTGTTTTGTTCATATAGTAACGCTCATGTCATGATAAATCTGGTTAGGTCAAAACTACAGGAATATACATAAAAAGATAAATAATTATAATACAATAAATATATATATCGGTTATCGGTATCAACCTTGAGGAGCAGAAAGTTATCGGTATCGATATCGGGGTCAACAAATCAATATCGTGCACCCCTAGACAGAACAGTGATCCTTCTTATACTTTAATTTAACTTTAACTAGGGATGCTCGATATTGGCTTTTTTACCGATATACCGTTATATTGTCCAACTCTTAATTTCCAATACCGATATCAACCGATACCGATATATGCAGGGTTTCCCCCCCAAAAAACTGAATAATTTCAGGTAATTAACATTACATATGTCTTGTTGTGGAATTAACATAACATTATGCATACTTTTGACAATAAATAAAATCAGAATTTGTTCTTACTTGCCTGGGTAAATAAAGGTTGGTTATAGAAATGTAAAAAGAATTATTAATTTTGTTTTACCGATACCGCTATTTTCCTATATCACATTTTAATGCCAATATCGGCCGATAATATAGGCAACTGTAACCTTACCTTTATGAACTTCACAAGGTAGTCAATGGCTTGTCTGGCTGAGAGCTTTCCCGGTCTCTTGTTGCGGCCCTGTGGTGATGGTGGCATGAGGTGGACAAGCAGCAAGAGGGAGGACATCTCACTGTCCCATCCTGAAAATACAAAAAATTTTATAAAAAAAAAAATCAGAAATACATTTGACTAAAAGCTGTGTTTCCATTTGTTTAAAAAACAATTCACCCTTCCATTATTATATTCCTTTAATTCAAGCATACCATTGTTCAGTTCTATTGTGTCTGTTGTGGATTCAGCATTCTGAAGCAGGTCTTGAAGGTCACCGGTCTGGGTGAGGCCAGGGCTTTGTTCAAGGACTTTCTGCCTGCAGAAAGTAGGCCACTTCTCCAGGAACTTTGCAGAGATGTCATCACCAAACATCAGACTGAAATCCTGCTCAATCTGCAGACAAGATGGAATAAAACATGGTTGAATTTTTTTTGTCATACATTGTTAAATAGTAGGGCTGACCCCTATTAATCGATTAGTCGACTAATCGG
Source organism: Notolepis coatsorum (assembly GCF_963971535.1). Taxonomy (NCBI): domain Eukaryota; kingdom Metazoa; phylum Chordata; class Actinopteri; order Aulopiformes; family Paralepididae; genus Notolepis; species Notolepis coatsorum. Next base: position 178,819,729 of record NC_140169.1, read on the forward strand.
TCGAAAGGGGCCATAGTCGACTGGCCAACCTCTTAGTCGAATATAATATTAAAAAAAAAAAAAAAAAAAAAAGAGGCATAGAAGCGTGGCTAACGCTAATGGCAGGCATACCAGAGGCGAACTGCCTACGAAAACAGGCACAGAGGCACTGAAAGAGGATTTCACCCATCTAATGAACACACTATACTAGACAAATATCAAGATGTATCCATCAGTGGACCAATTGCATGCTTTTGCAGAGGACAAGAAGCCTTCAGTCGACTCCTTCAGACATTAAGCACCCCCCACAGCCCAAATGGAATGATAAAAAAAAAAATTATACTTTTTTTTTTTTTTGACAATCCTAGTCGACCATCCAAATCCTTAGTCAGGGACAGCCCTATTAAATAGGTTCACCCTATGACCAGGGATGTGATCTAAATTGTTTAAAAAGGTCATTTTTTATTTCAGTTAGACTTTAATGCAAGCCACATACCATTCCTGTGATGTCTAGGAATCGTGGAAAGGTGGTGAATATTTCAGAGGACTTAATTGGGTCATGCACCATTTCTTGGCGATGGGTGAAGGTCTGTTTCATCTTCTCCTTGATGATTGCTTCATCAGTTGTATGCTTCATCAGTGCACTGGCCTCACGACACTGGGTGTCTGTGGTTAGCTGGTTTTCCTCACAGAAGGGGGCTCTGTCGCCACCTGTAACAGTGTTTAAACCACACATACTGCTGCAATACTTTCCAGTGATATGCATTTACTATAATGATCCATCTTCACAGTTGCTAGATAAACAGTGGACTGGGACAATCAAAATTACATACCGATCAGTGGCTGAACATTACGGCTCTTCTTTTGTCCCTCTGATGCTACTTTTTGAAGTGATTTCACCATCCATGCCAGAAACCCACTCCCATCTACTGGATTGTAATACTGCTCCTAAAACACAAGAAGTAAAGAGAAAAAAAAAGTGTTATTTGGTTTAAATGGGCATGTGTAAATGTGTTTATTTCTCTCCTTAAAACTTAACACATGCCCTTCTCTGAAGAATTGCTAAAATCAAGGTCAACAGGTAGGACATCTGTGGTTCTGAAATTGTTGAGGTTAGGAGAAATGGTCAGCATACAGAAATGTTAACAAATATTTAGTTGAAATCGTACTCCGCACAGCCCTATTTTAAGCAATTCCAGAGAAGTGAGGAGTAAAGGGGTTGGTGTTTTATGTACCATGCATGTGATTGGATAATGTTATGCATAATGTTGTGTTAATTCCACGACAAGAGATATGTAGCCTAATGTTAATTACCTGAAATTATTCTTTTGGGGGGGGGGGGGGGGGGACCTGCATATATCGGTATCGGTTGATATCGGTATTGGAAATTAAAGAGTTGGACAATATCGGTATATCGGATATCCGTAAAAAAAAAGCCAATATCGAACATCCCTAGAAATTATATAACAAGAATGAACTATAAACATAATAATTGTTAGACTAGAAGTCTTTATTTGTCATGCAGTTTTAACACACACACGCAAGATGGGCGACCCACAGGAACACACACACACATGCACTGAGTCGCCGATGAAATGTCTCTCTGCACTTTTCCCTGATGTACTTACATATCCCAAATTGCCCTGGGGATCGGCCAGGTATGGGAATAAGGCAGTGATGCCCTTTGCGTAGTCTTCTTTAACACGCCTTGAAGGACTCGTCCTACAGTGCACACACACACAAGTATGAGATCCAAACAAAAGTATTGCTGTGCCATTGCCTTCTGCACAATCTATGTAAAGCGCTTTGGATAACCATTTATCATTTACCAATTCTGCAAAAAGGAGGATCTTAGTAAAAACCAAAAATGTGTATTGGGTGCGTAATGTTTAGATGACAACATACCCATGCTCTTTTGCCATGTGCGCAACCAATATCTTCACCATGTCGCGTCTTCTGGTATCCGTTAGGGTTTTTGTCCGAGCATAATCGGCAATGATCCTCTCTCCTCCAGCTGTGTCCCTCGGAATCTTTTCAGTCATCTAAGCGGGAGTAAAAAGGGGGGGGGGGGACACACACATGGATAGACAGTCATATTTTTAAGCATTGTTCCCACAGGCCCCTAAATTTGGTGGCCAAGTATATTTAACCCTTTCACTGCCACACTACAGAAGGTTAACCCTTTACTATCACACTACTGACGGTTACCGTCGGTAGTGTGATAGTAAAGGGTTAACCTTCTGTAGTGCGGCAGTGAAAGGGTTAACCTGCTGTTGTGCGGCAGTGAAAGGGTTAAGGTGACAAATGTAAACCATGACCCCCCCCCCCCCCCCCCCCATTTTCTCCCCAATTGTACTTGGCCATCCCCAATGCCCATGCTACCCCTTTATCAGAGTCACCATCTCCATTTCAAAGTCATATGCAAAGCTTACCAGAGTGAGACGAGTCAGGTCAGCACCGTTTCTTGGAGCAGGACTAGACTGCAAAATGATGGTGTCATCAGACTCCCCCTCATTGTCCTGAGAACGGAGCTTTGGCTGGAGTTGCTTGCAGAGGTCCTCACTGAATCTAACAATCATGTAGACATATAAGTGAGATTAGCAAGAGAGGAATGTTTGTGACAAGTGTAATGTAAAAAGGCCACATTAGATTAGGAAGGATCCACACGTTACATTACATTGGGCATATATACAAAGATCATTTCAAAGTACAAATATATACAGTACCTGTGTGACATTTTAGGTTAGCCAGGACACGTGTAGCCTTTTTACAACGCATCCGCGTTTCCGGCGCTCTGATTGGCCAGGTCATGTGACATGTGCGCCCAATAGCGTGTTTGCCCATTTCCGCGTCGAACAGCCTGCAAACTACCTGGCGTTCTATCGCCATGCTCTAAGACAAACTCTAACCTTAACCAACTTCGAAGAGTGCCCTTAACCAGTGTAGAAACTTGCCGTCCCACGATTGCCGCTCATGTCACATGACCTGGCCAATCAGAGCGGAAAAACGCGGATGCGTTGTAAAAAGGCTTCAAGCAGCCAGGACTGTATGGATGAGGCTATAAGGCTCCATGTTAGCAACTCACCTTCAGGATTGGGTCTTGGGGTGAACAAATCTCCAACACACCCAGGTCTGGTTTCTTTAGAAGAAACTGAAACGCCTCGTCGTCGACTTCAGTGTTTGAGTCATCATAGACCTTTAAGTCCAAGGTACTAGGAATTTCAAATTTCTTGGCAACTATAGACAAAACAAGATTGCACAAGCTTATTGCTAAATCTGTTGTGCAATTTATTTAATTTGTATTAATTAAAATGTCATAAAAATGGGATATTAAAATAGCCACTGAAAGTTTTATCATATGAGGAAGATTGACAGCCTCAATTGACATACTTAACACCGGTTCCTGACAGGCAGCGAGCGTGCGAACTGGAGACGAAATCGTGCGCGACACTGTCCTGATATGAGGCGGCGCATGTCCGGGTGTGTCTGTGTGTGTGTTACCTGTAAGCACACAGGGGCAAAGCAGCCTGCGATTCTTGACCAATAAAAAGTGTTTAGGGGCGTGACTCGGCCGCATAATCGCTCAACTCCTTCCGGGCAGCGTGTCATTGTGTCCTTGAGCAAGACACTTAACCCCTAATTGCTCCCAATGAGCAACTAACCCCCTATGTTTAGTTTAACAGGAGGCGGTTGTTCCCTTAAGTGGAGACACTGCAGGTGAATAGGGTAAAAAAATTAACTAATAGATATCACAATGAAACTTCCCCAGTTGATTACTTATATTAAGACAAGACTTTTTTGTATTATAAGTTTTCTGAAATTGTATGTTTAAATATGCAAATGAGGCATGATCTACTTAAATATGCACTAATTTGCATATAATTCCAGGACAGAAATCTGAACATTGGATAAAGCCATTTTCAAAATTATAGTTTCATTTTGTTGACATATTAGAGCCAAAGGTTATTACAGAGGGGATTTTGGATATCTCTTTTTATCACTCCATAAATCAGAAAATACTCCATTCAGTCCATTTTTATGGTAAAATTCCATATTTCGCCATGTTTTTAGGAATAAAATGTGATATAAATCAGGGTATGAATGCGATATCAACAAACCCTTCTGTAAATACCTTCAGAACATAGATATGAATAGAACTGGAAGGTTTGGTGTATGTGTGTGCTACTGAAGTGGAGATTTCTGGCTCAGAGTATGAGGAAAAACTCTTAAAACTCATTTTTGGGAAAACGCCTTCAAAGTTCTGTATTGTAAAATGCCATACTTTTTTTTTTAAACAGATATTTACAAACACAATACCTAATCAAACCATTAGTAATAGACAACCTAAACACATGCCTGATAACTGAATAATAATAATAATGATGTTATTGAACTGAACACAACTACACACAGGCTACAAACAGTGTAGTACAGTGTAGTACCCCCTAATAGGCAAAACATATTTGAATAGATATCACTATGAAACATTCCCAATTTGTTATGTACATATAAACTAAGAAAAAATATATTGCAAGTTTTCTGAAATTTATGTTTATATATGCAAATGAGGCACTTCCCCATTCAATATGTGCACATTTATGGATGCAATAAGGCAAAATGATGTAAAATAAACGTTAGGTTATGACTATAACCAAGTTCTGTTAGTATAGCAACGCTCGGCATCGCTCTCTGCACTATCTCGCATACGTGCACGCGCACTGAATAAAGACCACAATGTACCTTTAATCCCAATATTCGTCTGACCACACCCCTATCAGCTTACCCATATAAGCAGGGGTGGGGCCACCCACTCTCCTCCTTCCCAAGCTTTCGCCACAAGGCGAGGTCAAAGGCTGCAGCGGCGTCGGATGCCGAGCGTCGCTATACTAACAGAACTTGGTTATAGTCATAACCTAACGTTCTGTATCGTATCGCTCTCGCTCGGCATCGCTCTCTGCACAAGGGAGGCCGAGCGAGAGCCAACGGCCGACAAATACACCCCGCTGACAGCCCCCCACAAACCATCAGAACAGGGAGGGCCGAGCCCCCCCGACCCACCCTAATGGCGGGCACCCCCCCCTATTAGGGGCTTCACGGGAGGGCGACGGACCCGACCGTGCGAAGAGGCACTCAAGCAACTCAACGCACAGGGTGAGCAGACCGTGGCTTGACCCCACGACTACACACACGCACAACCCGCATGCCACCCGGGAACGAACGGAGGAACAACCTCGTTACTGCCCCCAGAATCACGGGGTCAAGGGCAAACCCAACCCCGTGGCAAGGCCGTAGCAGCGGAGCACGAAGGAAGACCCAGACCCACCAAAAGGACTGGACTCCCTAGAATGGGGGCCCGGAGAAGTCCATGATGCCAGCATCAAGACCCCACCAGGTGGGCACGTAGTGCCCCGCCCCCCACATCGCCAGCGTATTCGGACAAAGGCCCCTCAGTTACTGCACCTGGTATTCCCAGGCGGAATCCCATCCAAGTACTAACCAGGCCAGAACCTGCTTAGCTTCCGAGATCGGACGAGATCGGGCGTGTTCAGGTTGGTATGGCCGTAAGCCGAGCGGGCCCTGTCCCCCCAATAGTACACCGCCTGGCACACTGACCCTGCAGAACAGGCAGTCAGCATGGCCGTAAGCACACAAAAAAGGTTAACCAACGGAAGCAGGCAGCGCACCGGGGAAAAACCAGGCAACAGGCTGTTAACCCTAGCCTGGAGACTGCGGACGAGACAGGCGCCAGAGGGGACAGCTGAACACAGCCGCCCCGGCGGAAGGAGCGTAAGCTGGCGGTGTTGCATGACCAAGCCTCCATTTAAAAACCCCCACCCAGAGGGGTCGAGGCAGAGAAGGCTGACACGATTGGCAGACGTCATGAACGTGCAGGGGCACCCTCAAACGGTGAACCCGGGAGTTGACACTGCTCCAACACACCAGGGAATCAACCACCTCGGTGTTACCCAATGCAGTGGTTGTTCCTATAACCCCTCAAGAAAAAACTCCAAAACACACCTGCGGGTATACACCGGCTATACCGCAGTACAAGTGTTTCAGTTTCCAAAAAGGGTTAACCCAGGCCTACGGGTCGCAAACATCACTTCGGACCGGGCCTGGCGGTACGGGAAGCACAGGGTCACCAGAGGAGGTCAAAAAACCACCCCCACAGGCCCCTCTTCGCCATGCGTGAGAGAGGAGCGAAAAATAATGGAGAACCAGCCCCTAAGCACACCGTACCTGGTATTCCCCGGCGGTCTCCCAACCAAGTACTAACCAGGACCAACCTGTGTAGCGGCCGAGATCCGACGAGATCGAGCGCGTACAGAATGGCATGGCTGTAAGCCATGACGACAGTGCTGAGTAAAAACATACCCAACCAGGGTCTCCATAGCGCTTAACCCTGTGACACCCAGACCGACCTGGCATTTTTCCCCCTGAAAAAAGCCCAAGTCCCTCAGGGTACCAGAACAGCAGATCTGCATCCCCGGCGGACAACGGGTTCAACTGATCTGGACCAGCGTGACCAGAACCAGTCCCGTGCCCTAACCACGCCGACATGCCTACTCCAGGAGAAGGGCAGATATGCGTGTTGATCTTAACATGAAAAGAAGGCGCCACCCAGACGTTCGGACGAACCGCGCCTGGTGGCCCACCCCAAGGGCGTGAGACCCCACCACATATGTTCAGATCCATCCCGTCATCATCCCCCAGACATGAACGAGAATCCGTCGACAACCCACCCAGGTCATGGGATGTGGTCGTCGGAAGAGGAAAAACCCCCATCTCAGTTGCTTTATAAAAACGCTGTTTCAACCACAAGCAACCAAGGCGTGCCAGTCAATCGCCTGTTTACAGCGAGCTAGCACTATACGTGCGTCGGGACACACCCCCATCAATGAACAGGCTATTTAGACCTGTCATTGAATCCCCAAGGCGCCCAGGGGAACGACAAGAGGGGTGTGACACTCCCTAACTCCAACACTTCTGGAATAGAAAGAAGGAAGCATCAACAGTATGTATCCCAGTCTACACAGCCGGGGTAAAAAATTTTCACATTTTTACATCCCACCACCCTCCCATAGGAAAGAGACGGGGATCCCCAGAGAGACTTCCCACGCGAGCTGTACAGATTGAAAAGAATATATTGCACCTTGAGCCATGTAAAAAACTGGTTTTAGGGCCTCCGGGGAAGAGGCACTGAACCCATACACACTCAATAAACGAATTGAATCGAATATACATACAATAGAAAAGGACCCTTCTAGAGGGTCCACTCACTTTGACAATCTGAGGAGGAAGGCTCTGTACTCTGATGGAGGCTTCCTCACATGGAAGAAGGAGTCCGAACTCACAGAATGCCTGAATAGGCGCTTGGTGAGGAGGAGCCCTGACCACCCCCCCTGAAAACAGATCCATCACATGGACCTGAACAGCACACGGAAGTCCTACCAACAGAGACGCGCACGGTGACGTACTCTATGGCGGGGGAATTCCTGCGGTGCACACGCCCAATATACCAGGCCGTGGGACCAGGAACTCCCTCCCCCCCCCCCCCCCCCCCCGTAACGTGCCGAACCGCCACGTGACGGGAACCTTGAAGGACAGGGGGTGTACCCCTGACCGACAGAACAATGGGGAGAGGAAAGGTTACCAGTTCACCCCTTTACGACCCCACACCCATGATACGATGTAACGACAAAAAGAGAATATGACACAGTCATAGTCAGCTCTATGAAGCGTTTCACAGCTCCACACAGCGCATGAGCTAACCTGCTATCTGATTTTTACTAAGGAAAAACACAGAATAGAGAGGGCTCTAAGAACCCCGGTCCAACATACACATGTGCTTCTGTGGCCAGTACAACCCAGTTGTAGGTCACATGACACACACAACCCATCATCACCTACAAAAAATGGCAAAAACACTCAACAGAGGAACGCCGTTTTTTTCACAATGAGAGAATACATCATTCTTGATTAGTATCGACCACAGGCCTTGCTAAGCACACATGACAGCAACCAAACCAATTTCCCTTTAGGAACCGGGGGGGAAAACACAATCCTCCTATTTTACCCTCAATACGGCCAGTTAAAACAGGAAAACCTGTTAATGTGTGAACACACTGTTCATTGTCATTACAGTCTGAGAAAGAACATTCTTTTACTCACTTGTCACCAAGCATAGCTTCATAGGTTAGTTACCTTAGTTGTGAGTACACGGCCGTGTTTCTCACACAACAACCAGATCATTACATCCCGTTTGCACGGAGAAGCTAACTGCCAGTGACAAAAACAGCTCACACATAACCCGCAACGTATCCTAAATGCATTGTAGCAACACACGTTTTGGGAAAAACACCGTTATTCACAATACATTTAGCAAAGTAAAACCAGAAGACGTGTTATGAGGTCTGGTCAACCCCGTTCCTACCCGGAACGCAGATCAGCGAAGTGCAGTCACAGACACCGTAGGAACACAGCCGCTCCTGTGTTGTCCGAACTGGGCAGCGTCACCGCCCCAACCCGCACTACAGTCCCCTGTTGATGCAACCTTGCCGTCCTGGCTCAGGGCAGGGTCGACGAAAACATCCCCTGTCAAGGATGACGTCGTGGTCAAGAGTGTAAAACATGTTAAAATCAAAGCACGTTCAACAGAATAGCATCAAGCTAACGGCCGCTCCAACCGTTCGGGTGCTACTGCTTCTGCTCGCGAGACGCCGATCTAACGACGCACGCGATCAGAAGCGAGCTCACGGCGGCGCGCGAGAAGCTAAGCTACCCCGCGCCAGGCCATGGCCATAGCAGCAAGCTAACGTTACCTAGCGACCACGACATGCTAGCCCCGCAGCTAACAGCTGACTGGCTAATAGTAGGCCCTAAGCAGGCCATGCAGCGATCCAGCAGGCTAACGCAGCAGTTAACAGCTGACTGGCTAACCGTAAGCTATGAACATGTAAACAATGACATAACACTCACCCAGACAGGCCGCCGTTCTGAACCTCTCCTCACTTTTTAAGAGAAAAGAGAAAACAAGATGTCAACACCGCTTCACAACGGTGACTTTACCACATCCGACGGAATCAGCACAGTACCAACTGGCCTGTGTAGCTGACTTTGAACATGAATCTGCCGCTATCGCACATTACATGCACATATCCCCTCGTGAAGGAATACTCTCATTTGGATATGAAAGATGGGGCCTTAACACGGTGACAGAGAGAATCCACTCGTCCAGAACACACAGGGATCACCAGTGTCAATGGTCGCGGCCCACTAGTTAAAACTATAATGGTCTTCAGACCAAGGCCTTCTGTCGCCTAGGTGGCTGAACAAAGGACCCTAGCCTGGGGCCGGTTTCCATAAACTTTGTCAAGTAGCCCCCATAGCACTAACAGACAAGTGGAGCCCGCCAGCAAACACTACTCACCCAACCTGGAACGCACCGCTTCTCACAACAGCGGCATGTCCGACAGTTCAGCTGTGGCCTGACAGGTTTCACCCCAACAAACACAGCAAGGAACTGCAGTTGAGAAGCATGCAGCGGCGTGCTCCCAATACGAAAACCGGTGGAGGGTTTTTAGAATGATCATCATCTTCCAGACACTCCAGTACGAAGACAATATCGCCGTATTTTCTCGAAAATAGTGAGAGAGAAAATAAAGATATGATGTCAACGTATCCTTGTTTCCCAAAGCTGCTCCTAAACCTTTCTTCCATCATGGTGTCAAGTGTGGGGATCTACCGAGGCACTTCTTCCTTGTGGTGAAAGCGAGAAGGAGGAGAGTGGGTGGCCCCACCCCTGCTTATATGGGTAAGCTGATAGGGGTGTGGTCAGACGAATATTGGGATTAAAGGTACATTGTGGTCTTTATTCAGTGCGCGTGCACGTATGCGAGATAGTGCAGAGAGCGATGCCGAGCGAGAGCGATACGATACAGAACAACTAAATGTGTGTTATTGACGTTTTATTGTCACTAGTTTCATAGAACACATGTTTAGGAAGCAAAATATAACAAAATCTCAAAATCAACAAAAAAAGTATATTTGACTATTCACCTGCAGTGTCTCGCCTTAACCCACAAAGAAAAACTCAGAAACATAACTGCGCGTATACACAGGCTATACAAGCAGTACAAGTGTTTCAGCTTTCAAAGGGTTAACCCAGGCCAACAGGTCGACGAGAACGAGTTCGGACCTGGGCCCGGTGGACTGGGACCTACACAGGGATGCCTAGAGGAGTTGACAGCAACCTCCCCGACAGCCCCCTCCCATCCCCGTCCTAGCAGGAAGGGAGGGGTGAAACAAATGGAGAAGGACCAAGCCCCCTAACACAGCACAAGGTACAACACAGTATGGACCAAGTACGTCACTGTTATGGGCAACTCGTGGTGGCATACATATGACACACACATCCACGACATCAAAACCTTCTGAGGTAGGTCTGCATTTTGGTGGTAGTCAGATTAAATCCATTCTTAAACAGTTTTCTAGATACAAGCGTTAAGGTCAGATAGGTCAGTGACTAAATGTAATGATTTAGTAATCCTCTCTGGCTTGTTACTAAACTCATTTTTAGGGCTTTTCTACCACGTTTATCTTCCCAGTTTGTTGAAATCTTCCATCAAAAGTACTTCCACTCTCTAAGTATGGTGTGTTCAGCTGGTCAGAAAATATAGCTTTGGAGTCTGGTGATCGGTACAGCCCTAGGAGGGTAAAGGACATTTGGGGAGACACTCTAATTTCTTATCTGAAAAGTGGATCGGGGTACAGTGGATGTTATCTTTAACATAAAACATCACACCTCCCCATCTCCCTTCAGGTCGCTCTAAATATATTATGGATCGGGGTACAGTGGATGTTATCTTTAACATAAAACATCACACCTCCCCATCTCCCTTCAGGTCGCTCTAAATATATTATAGCCAGGTACAGTCAGAGCAGCAGCTGGGGAGTTATCATGAAGCCAGGGTTCAGAGAAAAATAAATAATCCAAATTTGATTCTAAGAGTAGTTGTTTAATCTGTTCACTTTTAGGGGTGATACTGCATATGTTTAGGGGTCCCCCTGGAAGGCCTTTAGGCTTGGCATGGGGGTCCCAGACCACTCTAGCATTATTAACAGACTAAACTTTTTTTTTGTTTTTTTTTATTGCTTCTTCAGATTGACAAAACAATATAATAAAAAACAATCTGGACATCCTGCAAAACTTGGTCCCAGCTTTTATTTGTGAACATTTCTCAGAAACCCCTTTATCATCAATGTGGCTGTTATTAAATGTTGATTCAAGGTAATTTGACCAGAATTCAAGGTTGAACCGTTTTAACACTATTTTCCTCAAATTTACCTCATTTTAGATTCTACTTTTGCTTCATGTATTTTTGGTCTTGACTTTTTACCTGGAGCAATATTTTCAACTGAACGTACATGTTTGACCTTGTAAGCGCTTGTTTATAAAAATGTATTAACACTTTGATTGCCTAAGGCTAAATTCATGATATACCATAGGTTGCCAGCTCTATTTGTCTATGGATAAGTTCCCCTTATTTGCAGGGCTATAACTTTTTAAATTCTATTGCTAAATTGCCATTATTAGGGCCCATTCAATGTCCTATATGTATTGTTCAGGGTGTATGAACGTTAAACTTTTTCATTCACATATTCATACTAAAATATGATCTAAAGTATAAGTATGTTTTCATCTCTTTCTGCAGCTTTCTCCAGAACGTGATTTATAGCCCCAAATGCATTATATTGATGATCAAATACAGTTTGATAGCAATCGGCGCGATATAAAAAAATCCAACTGGACGGACTTCTGGAAGTTACTACACGTCATCTGATGTTGACCGGATGGGCGAGGGGGCGTTTATAATTCCGTCGGCAGCGTTATACCATTCATCCAATGTGGGTCAAATGTTCATCATAGCAGTTAGTGTCGAACACGGAACTATTACACGCTAAAACTCACCCCAGTCTCCGCGGGCCATTGGGCGATCAGCGTGGGGTAGACAGTTTTCCATTATGGGATGTAAAAATATCCGGTCCATTTCCAGCTTGTATAATAGTATATACGTCCAAATCATGTTGTTTATCGAGTTATTGACAACGGATCGCTATGTATTGTGACGAGCTAGAGTGCCGGAACCTATACCGAGTGCCCGGAAGTAATATGAGTGAACAGCACATCGTCCAAGTAACTTCCTGTTTGGCGATTGCGCCGATCGGCCACCAGATGGCGCTCTTGAACCGCTAGAGGGTTCAGTGGGGCTTTTTGGTGGGTCTCAGGCCAGCGGATGGGAAATATGAATCCGATCACAGATTTTTGAAATATTGATATCAAAGACGAGTTACGGCGTCTTCGGCAACTTGAGCATGGCGGGGAAGGACGCCTAAACTCGTCTTCTGGCAGTTAAAGTGTTAAAGGAGAAAAAACGTTTTTGATTTATTTCTCAGTGACTCATCAGGATAAATAAACAATGACAATGAAGTTTTGAATTCTCACATTTTACAATTGAGTCATTTAGCTGAGGCTTTTATCCAAAGATTGTGAACAGCATGTCACCAGGAGGTACATCTGTGGCAGCTAAGGGTCAGTGGCATTGTTCATCAATATCAAGCTTGACTGTTACACTCTGAGTGCATAGTAGACATATTAGCAAGATAGGTAGTAGTATAATATTTTATTTCTTTATTATTTCAGATATTGTTTGAAGGTGTTTCTAGTCAATGGCAGAACATTTTCTAAAAAGTAGCATTGTTGCACATACAAAGTAGGTTAAAATGTAATATTTAATTTTCATACTTCTTCTGAGTTAGTTACTTCTTCTAAGACATCAATTCACACCTTCCCAGTTCCCACTTATCTTGACGCTTACAATGCATCCATATTATTAGCTAATCATATATTCTAATGAGAATATTTCAAAGTTGGGATCAATTAACCTTTTAATTCAAGATGTAGATTTTATTTTAAATATTGTACAAGTTCTGTCATGAAAAGGATTTACTATCCAACCTAATGACAAGTAAATATGAATGGATGTTCTATCATCAGAAAGTAAACAATTAGTTTTGATTTTAATTTATTGAATTTAATTATGAATAAACACAATAATGACAAAATAGTTAGTTACTTGTGCTCTGTAATTCCCATAAACCCACAAGCAGTTAGATGGTAGAAAAACTACAATGGACAAAACATTACTCTAAAATAAACACTTCTTGTGAAAGTAAAAAAAGTAAACATGTCAACAATGTTGACAATATGTGACATTAGTTCAATACATCACTAGTGTGAAATAAGAATCTCCTTCCAGCTCCAGCAGAGAGGGCAGATCAGCCTGCCCCAAGCACATTGGTTCAGTCGTTACTAGGGGCGTGGCCATATATTGCACTAGTTGTTTCCTTGTGTTGGAAGAGTTGTTTCTACCGTCCGCTCCTTTAGTAGGCTCTGGAGGCAGCAGAATGTCTAGACTGTCCAGATCGATGTCTCCACTGGGTACAGAGCTGAACAACTCAAACAGTGGGGAGGAGTCGAAGTTGATGGACTGGATGTACTGTATGCTCTCCAGACCGTACTCTATACTGCCAGAATTCAGAGGGCTGTCAGCAGGAAATAGACTGGCTGGACTAAACCCTCCTGATGAAGCAGATATAGCTTGGGAGGACTGCAATGGTTCCAAGGTGTACTGCCGGCTGTATTTAGGCATGGAGTGGGCAGAGCTACTGTCGTTCAGCATCAGAGGGATCTTTCTCTTCATGCCCAGAACTCTGTTCAACTTGTTGACAACTTTCTGCTGCTGGGACCCAGGTGGCCAGCATACTCGGCCCAATTCCGGCTACCGGTCGGCACACTCGGCATATGTCCGGCACGCCAACGATGAGCCGGATCTGGCTCGGTAATGGTTGCCGGGGCAGAGCCGACTCGGGCTCTCCAAAGATAAACCGGCTCTGGCCCGGCTCTGGTTGCCGGGGCAGAGCCGACTCGGGCTCGCCAAAGATAAACCGGCTCTGGCCCGGCTCGGCTTGCCGGGGCAGAGCCGACTCGGGCTCGCCAAAGATAAACCGGCTCTGGCCCGGCTCGGTTTGCCGTGCCAGAGCCGACTCGGGCTCGCCAAAGATAAACCGGCTCTGGCCCGGCAATGGTTGCCGGGGCAGAGCCGACTCGGGCTCGCCAAAGATAAACCGGCTCTGGCCCGGCTCGGCTTGCCGGGGCAGAGCCGACTCGGGCTCGCCAAAGATAAACCGGCTCTGGCCCGGCTCGGTTTGCCGTGCCAGAGCCGACTCGGGCTCGCCAAAGATAAACCGGCTCTGGCACGGCAATGGTTGCCGGGGCAGAGCCGACTCGGGCTCGCCAAAGATAAACCGGCTCTGGCCCGGCTCGGCTTGCCGTGCCAGAGCCGACTCGGGCTTGCCAAAGATAAACCGGCTCTGGCACGGCAATGGTTGCCGGGGCAGAGCCGACTCGGGCTTGCCAAAGATAAACTGGCTCTGGCTCGGCAATGGTTGCCGGGGCAGAGCCGAAGTTTCAGTCAAGCGACGCCGCCCCCACACACAATAGCGGTGTGATTGGCAGAATCGACTGTCAATCAAAATTGTTCCGTTGAGACCACCGCAACAAGTGAATACAGCTGTACTGTACCCACTCTGCAGTCTGTCAATAAAGCTTTCAATCAATCAATCAATCAATCAGACAAATGCATAGAAAATACCTTATTATAACCAAATAACAAAAAATTATATTATTGTTTATGAAAATGTTTTAGCCCTATGCTTGCCTATTATTTTAATGGCAACAAATAAAATAATAATAATAAAATTAATAAATAAAATGGAGGAGGGGGGGGGGGCAGAGCGAGGTGGGTGTTAGAGGAGTGGAGGGGGGGCAGAGCCTCATAAAGCTAACATTAGCTGCACTCATAGGAGCCTGCATGTTGATGTAGCCTCATAAAGCTAACATTATAGCTGCACTCATAGGATGTTGATGTAGCCTCATAAAGCTAACATGCTGCACTCATAGGAGCGTGTTGATGTAGCCTCATAAAGCTAACAAGAGTATATGTAATACTGTGGTTATGGCCTCTATAGTTAGCAGCTCCCCAAGCTAACACAACATGGACCGCAGCTCCCCAAGCTAACACAACACAGACTGCAGCTCCCCAAGCTAACACAACACGGACCGCAGCTCCCCAAGCTAACACAAGCTAACACAACACAGACTGCAGCTCCCCAATCTAACACAACACAGACCGCAGCTCCCCAAGCTAACACAACACGGACTGCAGCTCCCCAAGCTAACACAACACGGACCGTAGCTCCCCAAGCTAACACAACACAGACTGCAGCTCCCCAAGCTAACACAACACAGACCGCAGCTCCCCAAGCTAACACAACATGGACCGCAGCTCCCCAAGCTAACACAACACAGACTGCAGCTCCCCAAGCTAACACAACATGGACCGCAGCTCCCCAAGCTAACACAACATGGACCGCAGCTCCCCAAGCTAACACAACACAGACTGCAGCTCCCCAAGCTAACACAACACGGACCGCAGCTCCCCAAGCTAACACAAGCTAACACAACACAGACTGCAGCTCCCCAAGCTAACACAACACGGACCACAGCTCCCCAAGCTAACACAAGCTAACACAACACAGACTGCAGCTCTCCAAGCTAACACAAGCTAATACAACATGGACCACAGCTCCCCAAGCTAACACAACACAGACCGCAGCTCCCCAAGCTAACACAACACAGACCGCAGCTCCCCAAGCTAACACAACACAGACCGCAGCTCCCCAAGCTAACACAAGCTAACACAACACAGACTGCAGCTCCCCAAGCTAACACAACACAGACCGCAGCTCCCCAAGCTAACACAACATGGACCGCAGCTCCCCAAGCTAACACAAGCTAACACAACACAGACTGCAGCTCCCCAAGCTAACACAAGCTAATACAACACGGACCACAGCTCCCCAAGCTAACACAACACAGACCGCAGCTCCCCAAGCTAACACAAGCTAACACAACACAGACCGCAGCTCCCCAAGCTAACACAACACAGACCGCAGCTCCCCAAGCTAAGACAACATGGACTGCAGCTCCCCAAGCTAACACAAGCTAACACAACACAGACTGCAGCTCCCCAAGCTAACACAAGCTAATGCAACACGGACCACAGCTCCCCAAGCTAACACAACACAGACCGCAGCTCCCCAAGCTAACACAACACAGACCGCAGCTCCCCAAGCTAACACAACACAGACCGCAGCTCCCCAAGCTAACACAACATGGACCGCAGCTCCCCAAGCTAACACAAGCTAACACAACACAGACTGCAGCTCCCCAAGCTAACACAAGCTAATACAACACGGACCACAGCTCCCCAAGCTAACACAACACAGACCGCAGCTCCCCAAGCTAACACAAGCTAACACAACACAGACCGCAGCTCCCCAAGCTAACACAACACAGACCGCAGCTCCCCAAGCTAACACAACATGGACCGCAGCTCCCCAAGCTAACACAAGCTAACACAACACAGACTGCAGCTCCCCAAGCTAACACAAGCTAATACAACACGGACCACAGCTCACCAAGCTAACACAACACAGACCGCAGCTCCCCAAGCTAACACAAGCTAACACAACACAGACCGCAGCTCCCCAAGCTAACACAACTCAGACCGCAGCTCCCCAAGCTAACACAACACAGACCGCAACTCCCCAAGCTAACACAACACAGACCGCAGCTCCCCAAGCTAACACAACACAGACCGCAGTTCCCCAAGCTAACACAACACAGACCGCAGCTCCCCAAGCTAACACAACACAGACCGCAGCTCCCCAAGCTAACACAAGCTAACACAACACAGACTGCAGCTCCCCAAGCTAACACAACACAGACCGCAGCTCCCCAAGCTAACACAACATGGACCGCAGCTCCCCAAGCTAACACAAGCTAACACAACACAGACTGCAGCTCCCCAAGCTAACACAAGCTAATACAACACGGACCACAGCTCCCCAAGCTAACACAACACAGACCGCAGCTCCCCAAGCTAACACAAGCTAACACAACACAGACCGCAGCTCCCCAAGCTAACACAACACAAACCGCAGCTCCCCAAGCTAAGACAACATGGACTGCAGCTCCCCAAGCTAACACAAGCTAACACAACACAGACTGCAGCTCCCCAAGCTAACACAAGCTAATGCAACACGGACCACAGCTCCCCAAGCTAACACAACACAGACCGCAGCTCCCCAAGCTAACACAACACAGACCGCAGCTCCCCAAGCTAACAGAACACAGACCGCAGCTCCCCAAGCTAACACAACATGGACCGCAGCTCCCCAAGCTAACACAAGCTAACACAACACAGACTGCAGCTCCCCAAGCTAACACAAGCTAATACAACACGGACCACAGCTCCCCAAGCTAACACAACACAGACCGCAGCTCCCCAAGCTAACACAAGCTAACACAACACAGACCGCAGCTCCCCAAGCTAACACAACACAGACCGCAGCTCCCCAAGCTAACACAACATGGACCGCAGCTCCCCAAGCTAACACAAGCTAACACAACACAGACTGCAGCTCCCCAAGCTAACACAAGCTAATACAACACGGACCACAGCTCACCAAGCTAACACAACACAGACCGCAGCTCCCCAAGCTAACACAAGCTAACACAACACAGACCGCAGCTCCCCAAGCTAACACAACACAGACCGCAGCTCCCCAAGCTAACACAACACAGACCGCAACTCCCCAAGCTAACACAACACAGACCGCAGCTCCCCAAGCTAACACAAGCTAACACAACACGGACCGCAGCTCCCCAAGCTAACACAAGCTAATACAACACGGACCACAGCTCCCCAAGCTAACACAACACGGACTGCAGCTCCCCAAGCTAACACAACATGGACCCCAGCTCCCCAAGCTAACACAACATGGACTGCAGCTCCCCAAGCTAACACAACATGTACGGCAGCTCCCCAAGCTAACACAACATGGACCGCAGCTCCCCAAGCTAACACAACACAGACTGCAGCTCCCCAAGCTAACACAACACGGACCGCAGCTCCCCAAGCTAACACAAGCTAACACAACACAGACTGCAGCTCCCCAAGCTAACACAACACAGACTGCAGCTCCCCAAGCTAACACAACACGGACCGCAGCTCCCCAAGCTAACACACGCTAATACAACACGGACCACAGCTCCCCAAGCTAACACAACATGGACCGCAGCTCCCCAAGCTAACACAACATGGACCGCAGCTCCCCAAGCTAACACAACATGGACTGCAGCTCCCCAAGCTAACACAACACAGACTGCAGCTCCCCAAGCTAACACAACACGGACCGCAGCTCCCCAAGCTAACACAAGCTAACACAACACAGACTGCAGCTCCCCAAGCTAACACAACACAGACCGCAGCTCCCGAAGCTAACACAACACGGACTGCAGCTCCCCAAGCTAACACAACACGGACCGCAGCTCCCCAAGCTAACACAACACGGACCGCAGCTCCCCAAGCTAACACAAGCTAACACAACACAGACTGCAGCTCCCCAATCAACCAAACTCCCCTCTCCCCCATGCTGCTATGATGCCTGAATTTCCTCAAGGGGATCAATAAAGGAATATCTTATCTTATAATTATCTAAATGAATAACAAACTGTTAATTATGACTATTGTAAACAAGACAAATGTCTTTCTCTGGTCTGCATCCCATTAACAATTGTGTGTATTGAGCCGTACTGTATTGTACCCATTCTGCAATCTGTTAATAAAGTTTTCATTAATTCATTCTCCTTTTGGATTGCCCAGCTGCTGCTAGCCTGCTAGCTAGCATTTTAGCTTGCTAGCCTGCTAGCTAGCGTTCATTCTCCTTTACGATTTTGATTATGATGTTCAGCCAAACATTACTTTGCATAATCTATGCAATAGTGTCATTGCATAACTCCTCTGTGTGTTGTTAGGTTGTCACTAGATGTTGTAACTGGACTGTGGTGAAGCCCTGAGTTAGGCCCACATGCTACCTAGACTGTGATGAAGCCCTGAGTTAGGCCCACATGCTGCTAACTGGACTGTGGTGAAGCCCTGAGTTAGGCCCACATGCTGCTAACTGGACTGTGGTGAAGCCCTGATTTAGGCCCACATGCTAACTGGACTGTGGTGAAGCCCTGGGTTAGGCCCACATGCTAACTGGACTGTGGTGAAGCCCTGAGTTAGGGCCACATGCTAACTGGACTGTGGTGAAGCCCTGGGTTAGGCCCACATGCTAACTGGACTGTGATGAAGCCCTGAGTTAGGCCCACATGCTGCTAACTGGACTGTGATGAAGCCCTGGGTTAGGCCCACATGCTAACTGGACTGTGGTGAAGCCCTGGGTTAGGCCCACATGCTAACTGGACTGTGATGAAGCCCTGAGTTAGGCCCACATGCTGCTAACTGGACTGTGATGAAGCCCTGGGTTAGGCCCACATGCTAACTGGACTGTGGTGAAGCCCTGGGTTAGGCCCACATGCTGCTAACTGGACTGTGGTGAAGCCCTGAGTTAGGCCCACATGCTGCTAACTGGACTGTGGTGAAGCCCTGAGTTAGGCCCACATGCTAACTGGACTGTGGTGAAGCCCTGGGTTAGGCCCACATGCTGCTAACTGGACTGTGGTGAAGCCCTGAGTTAGGCCCACATGCTAACTTAGGTTGACCAAACGTCCTCTTTTGCCCGGACATGTCCTCTTTTCACGCCCTGTCCGGGGCCCCCGGGGGGGTTTTATAAATTCATGAAAATGTCCGGGTTTTATTGTTTTTCACGGGACAAATAAGCATGTAGTTAAATTGACTTGCACGTTGCACCGAATACTACGGTAGGCCTACTCTGTTGCATGTGACGTATTCCCAGAGAAGACTGCTTTCAGTGCTTTGTGGGCGGCGCTACTGCACTCACACACAAACAGAGGAGGAAGTGGACAGATCGGACCAGCATTGATTCTGCTCACAATACCAAAGCGAATGTACATTACAAATGAACTGCAGAGATAATACCCAATTTACTGCAAAGAGAAACCGCCTATTCTCAGTCCTTGCCCCACAATGGTGGAATGAACTAACCACCCCAGTTAGGACAGCCGAAACCCGGCCAATCTTTCGCCGTCGACTAAAGACTCACTTCTTCAACCATTATCTTAAATGATAATTAAAAAAAATAAAAATAAAAATCTAACCCTGACTAACCTTACTGTCATGCACTTGTCCTAATAAACTAACCTACACTGTAACACGCAACACTTTGATAAACATTGTTACTCAGCTGATAGAGTTGTACCCTTCTTGCTGTCTTGTCGTACAGAACTTGTAAGTCGCTTTGGATAAAAGCGTCAGCTAAATGACTAAATGTAAATGTAAATGTATTATTTAGAACATGAATTCATATTTTTTTGTTATTTATTTTGTCCAGTAAGACTTGAAAAGAGCTATTATTTTGTTATAAGTTGATTTTTAGAGATGTGTCAGATATATTACTTTAGGCATAATACAGCATGTTGAGCAACTTTGGTTATAGAGAGATATTATTTTGTTATATAAAATAATATAAATAATAATTGTCTATCCATAAAGAGGAGGCATACTTTAAATATATAACAATTATAAGGCAGCATTGAGTAGAGTAAGTATCTTGAGGCTGGGGGCAAAAGAGTGTCCTCTTTTTTGGAAATCACAATATGGTCACCCTAGCTAACTGGACTGTGATGAAGCCCTGGGTTAGGCTCACATGCTGCTAACTGGACTGTGATGACGCCCTGAGTTAGGCCCACATCCAACTGGACTGTGGTGAAGCCTGAGTTAGGCCCACATGCTGCTAACTGGACTGTGATGAAGCCCTGAGTTAGGCCCACATGCTAACTGGACTGTGGTGAAGCCCTGAGTTAGACCCACATGTTGCTAACTGGACTGTGGTGAAGCTCTGAGTTAGGCCCACATGCTAACTGGACTGTGGTGAAGCCCTTAGTTAGGCCCACATGCTAACTGGACTGTGGTGAAGCCCTGGGTTAGGCCCACATGCTGGTAACTGGACTGTGATGAAGCCCTGAGTTAGGCCCACATGCTAACTGGACTGTGGTGAAGCCCTGAGTTAGACCCACATGCTGCTAACTGGACTGTGGTGAAGCCCTGAGTTAGGCCCACATGCTAACTGAACTGTGGTGAAGCCCTGAGTTAGGCCCACATGCTAACTGGACTGTGGTGAAGCCCTGAGTTAGACCCACATGCTGCTAACTGGACTGTGGTGAAGCCCTGAGTTAGGCCCACATGCTGCTAACTGGACTGTGGTGAAGCCCTGGATTCCTGAAGCCCTGAATTCCTAACCTTTCCTCTCCTAGCATTATTTGGAGTGTACTGAGATCCTTATGGGAGATGAGCAAAGCTGAATCATCTGCAAATAAGAATAAATTACAAGAACATATTTCTCTCATATCATTTATGTACAATAAAAATAGCAATGGTCCTAAAACATGTTATGTTTTGATGAATTGAAAATGGGGGACCCTGATGTAAACAAGACGACAGTCTTTCTCTGGTCTGCATCCCCTTAACAATTGTGTGTATTGAGCTGTACTGTATTGTACCCATTCTGCAATCTGTTAATAAAGTTTTCAATCAATCAATCAAAACCGTGGTCAGTCTGTGCGGAGAAACAAGGATCCGAGCATGGTTGCCAGATCGGATTAACAATATCCGAACCGCCCATTATTATCAAAGGTCTGTCAGATGAAGGCGGACTCTCAAATCTGGCAACACTGATGCGTTGCATTGTGGGGGATCCCGGTTTGAAATTTGAATTGAAGCGCGTTACAGAAGAGTCTGCACCACGTCGTGAGCATTGCAACTGTTGCATCTTCTCCTCAGGTAATTGTGTGCAACACATATATTTTATTATTTATAAGTAATGCGTGCCGCTGATATAAATGAGTGCTGTAAATTAGTCTGTGTTTTCAGTGACTACTGTAACGTTATTAGCTCGATATTATGAAACTGGCGGCATCTGTAAACTACCGGAGCTGCTAACTGGCTAACGGTATGACTAGCTAACGTTGGTACCTATACAGTACCCGGAGCTGATAGCGTTATGACTATGAGAGCTAACTTTTGTTAGCTTGGGGAGCTGTGGTCCGTGTTGTATTAGCTTGTGTTAGCTTGGGGAGCTGCGGTCTGTGTTGTGTTAGCTTGTGTTAGCTTGGGGAGCTGCGGTCTGTGTTGTGTTAGCTTGGGGAGCTGTGGTCTGTGTTGTATTAGCTTGTGTTAGCTTGGGGAGCTTACTAACCCTACTGTCATGCACTAATAAACTAACCTACGCTGTAACACGCAACACTTTGATGAATATTGTTACTCAGCTGATAGAGTTGTAATAAAATATATAATTTCATTGTTGCAAATACTGTTACAGTGCTGGATCTCATCAATGAGATGAACGCAGAAGACGGCTCAAGAACAACTACTTCAAGTGGTCGTAAGTGATGTATACATTTTTTTTTATTGTGTGTGTGACTGTGTATGTATATATAATATATACTTTTTAATCTGGGACATCATTTCAAAGAGTCATCCTGTAATGCCCTCTCTCCCCCTCTCTCTCTCTCTCTCTCTCTCTCTCTCTCTCTATATGGGTAACGCATGTATTCCTGGTAACCTGCCCCATTTCTAAGCCATATAACCCAGGACGTTATACGAACAACATTAAAAGGCTTAATTTTCATGGCAGATGCATGATATGTTTTGGGCATGATCTTGGCACCCCAATGAACAACCAAAATGAGTTTCGTCTTTTGTGGCCAATTATTTGAGGAGATAATTACGTTTCACATATTGATCCCAGGTTACCGCGAATACCTATCCTCACAATTCCAGATAAACACTTAAATCTCCTATTTTACTAAAGATTGGTGAGATTTTATTTTTGGAAATCATAACAGCAATAATAAGGGTTAGGTGTAAACCAGAATTACTAGAATGTGTTGTGTTTTGTCTGTTAAAATGAGCAAAAACAAGGAAAGGGTATTCCCAGTAACTTAAAAACAAGTGCAAAAAATACAGTTCTAGAACAAGTATTTAAATTTTTTCTATATTCAAGAAAGTGGAAAGGAACCCAACATTTTCAATTGTCTGCACACAATCGTTGTTTTGTTATTCACCACCATGCCCCTAGTCAGTCTACACCACCATGCCCCTAGTCAGTCTACACCACCACCATGCCCCTAGTCAGTCTACACCACCACCATGCCCCTAGTCAGTCTACACCACCATGCCCCTAGTCAGTCTACACCACCACCATGCCCCTAGTCAGTCTACACCACCACCATGCCCCTAGTCAGTCTACACCACCATGTCCCTAGTCAGTCTACACCACCACCATGCCCCTAGTCAGTCTACACCACCACCATGCCCCTAGTCAGTCTACACCAACCTGCGCCTAGTCAGTCTACACCACCACCATGCCCCTAGTCAGTCTACACCAACCTGTGCCTAGTCAGTATAGACCACCATGCCCCTAGTCAGTCTACACCACCATGCCCCTAGTCAGTCTACACCACCATGCCCCTAGTCAGTCTACACCACCACCATGCCCCTAGTCAGTCTACACCACCATGCCCCTAGTCAGTCTACACCACCACCATGCCCCTAGTCAGTCTACACCACCATGCCCCTAGTCAGTCTACACCACCACCATGCCCCTAGTCAGTCTACACCAGCAACCTGCGCCTAGTCAGTCTACACCAGCAACCTGCGCCTAGTCAGTCTACACCACCATGCCCCTAGTCAGTCTACACCACCACCATGCCCCTAGTCAGTCTACACCACCACCATGCCCCTAGTCAGTCTACACCACCACCATGCCCCTAGTCAGTCTACACCACCACCATGCCCCTAGTCAGTCTACACCACCACCATGCCCCTAGTCAGTCTACACCACCATGCTCCTAGTCAGTCTACACCACCATGCCCCTAGTCGGTCTACACCAACCTGCCCCTAGTCAGATATGCTTACTTTTGGTTAGGCCTCCAAATTAAGATAATCTGGACAAACCTGTCAGATTTTCTGATTTATATGTAGACCGGTTTGAGTTTATTGTAGTGATGTTACTGTGTTTCCAAATTTCAGATATTAACTTGTTAAGTGTTTGTTTTTTTACAGTATGTAAAACCCTACTGTCATGCACTAATAAACTAACCTACGCTGTAACACGCAACACTTTGATGAATATTGTTACTCAGCTGATAGAGTTGTAATAAAATATATAATTTCATTGTTGCAAATATACTGTTACAGTGCTGGATCTCATCAATGAGATGAACGCAGAAGACGGCTCAAGAACAACTACTTCAAGTGGTCGTAAGTGATGTATAATTTTTTTTTATTGTGTGTGTGACTGTGTATATATAATATATACTTTTTAATCTGGGACATCATTTTCAAAGAGTCATCCTGTAATGCCTTCTCTATCTCTCTCTCTCCCAAGACGGTCAAGATCTACCAAGTCTTCAAGATCTTCAAGTGGTCATGCTTGTAAGTGATGTATAAAATGTTTTATTGTGTGTGTGACTGTGTATATATATACTTTTCAATCTGGGACTTTCATTTCAACAGCTGGAACGGGTCATCCTGTGTTGATGGATGCTACAGTATATTGTATGTAGATGTGCATGACGTGGACTAAATTAGAGGTCCTAGATATGCAAAATAATATTGAGAATCACTGGCCTTAGACTATCTACTAACGTATTATCGCTCTCTCTAGGTTCATGGCCACTAATGACTTCAGACCTTCAGAAGGACAGTATGCTGGATGAGGAAGGTCTTGGCCATGCTGCAATGGCTCCTAGAAGACAAGAACGGAGAGGTGCTGGACCTGGCTGTCAAATGGTTTGTAATGCTACAGTATATTGTATGTAGATGTGCATGACATGGACTAAATTAGAGGTCTTAGATATGCAAAATAATATTGAGAATCACTGGCCTTAGACTATCTACTAACGTATTCTCGCTCTCTCTCTTTAGGTTCATGGCCACTAATGACTTCAGAGCTTCAGAAGGACAGTATGCGTGTAGCTTATTGCCAGCGGAAGAGTGCAAGAATGCTTCCGCATTCGTCACCGCACGCCAGTACGGTAATGCGCCTTTCCTTTCGCCCCGCTCAGACAAATGCATGTAGTACATTGCAACACAATGCAGCATTTCCGCGTACATTGCAACGAATCACTTGGAGTTTGAAAGTGATATCAGAAGAAACTACTCAACCTCGGCTGTCTTTAACTAGCAGGACGCTAGTGGGCTAGTCGCTAAAATATATATCGTTTTATATATAATTGTACCAACACAGATATTAGGCAGTACACACATTGTCCTGCAATACATACAGTGAATGCACAGCTACATTCGCCATATATTTCTATCGCTGCTGCGGTCTACAGAGAAATGCAATATTATTATTATTATTATTGTAAAGATTATCATTACAATCGCAGCCTGGAGAGGCAATGTTACAAGTGTACGAGGGTTGTGTGCAAAGAGCACAGCCTCTCAATTTGCACAATGTGTACAAAATAATAATTGTAATGATCTTTACAATAATAATATTGCATTTCACTGTAGACCGCAGCAGCGATAGAAATATATGGCGAATGTAGCTGTGCATTCACTGTACATGTATTGCAGGACAATGTGTGTACTGCCTAATATCTGTGTTGGTACAATTATATATAAAACAATATATATTTGAGCGACTAGCCCACTAGCGTGAAGGGGCTCCTTTCCTCAGAGCAGCCCGCTTGTATCACCACGCTCGGCGCTGCTGCGATGGTGCAGGAGGTTGCCTCGCTAGTGGGCTAGTCGCTCAAATATATATATATCGTTTTATATATAATTGTACCAACACAGATATTAGGCAGTACACACATTGTCCTGCAATACATGTACAGTGAATGCACAGCTACATTCGCCATATATTTCTATCGCTGCTGCGGTCTACAGTGAAATGCAATATTATTATTATTGTAAAGATCATTACAATTATTATTTTGTGCACGTTGTGCAAATTGAGAGGCTGTGCTCTTTGCACACAACCCTCGTACACTTGTAACATTGCCTCCAGGCTGCGATTGTAATGATAATCTTTACAATAATAATAATAATAATATTGCATTTCACTGTAGACCGCAGCAGCGATAGAAATATATGGCGAATGTAGCTGTGCATTCACTGTACATGTATTGCAGGACAATGTGTGTACTGCCTAATATCTGTGTTGGTACAATTATATATTTTAGCGACTAGTCCACTAGCGTCCTGCTAGTTAAAGACAGCCGCGGAAATGCTGCGTTGTGTTGCAATGTACTACATGCATTTGTCTGAGCGGGGCGAAAGGAAAGGCGCATTACCGTACTGGCGTGCGGTGACGAATGCGGAAGCATTCTTGCACTCTTCCGCTGGCAATAAGTTACACGCGGACAGTATGCTGGATGAGGAAGGTCTTGGCCATGCTGCGATGGCTCCTAGAGGACAAGAACGGAGGTGCAGGACCTGGCTGTCAAATGGTTTGTAATAAAGTACAGTATAAATTATTGTATTACATCACACTCACCATCAATGACTCCACCATCACCCCCTCCCCCCTAGTCCGCAACCTCGGTGTCATCCTCGACCCCACCCTCTCATTTGACCCCATGTCCGCTCCATTGTCAAAACTTCATATTTTCACCTCCGCAACATTGCCAAAATCCGTCACTGCCTCTACCCCCTGCTGCTGAATCCCTCATACACGCCTTCATCTTTTCCCTCCTGGACTACTGTAACTCCCTCCTCACTGGCATCACCTCCCGCTCCCTCCATAAACTGCAGATGGTCCAAAACTCAGTTGCCCGCCTCCTCACTAACACCCGGTCCCGCGAACACATCACTCCTGTCCTCCACTCCCTCCACTGGCTCCCGATCAAGGAACGCATTAACTTCAAAACACTACTCCTCACCTTCAAAGCCATCCATAGCCTGGCCTCACCCTGGTCTTAAACTTTTTACACCAAGAGAACGGTGGGGAGAGAATATATACATATGATGGGGAGAGAATATATACATACAGTGGGGAGGAGACTGTACATTAGGAGGGGGTGGTTGGGAGATAAATATACATATAATAGACAGTCTCCTCCCCACCGTATGTATATATTCTCACCCCACCATATGTATATTTCTCTCCCACCCACCCACCCCCTCCTAATGTACAGTCTCCTCCCCACCGTATGTATATATTCTCTCCCCACCATATGTATATATTCTCTCCCCACCATATGTATATTTCTCTCCCACCCCCTCCTAATGTACAGTCTTCTCCCCACCGTATGTATATATTCTCTCCCCACCATATGTATTTTCTCTCCCACCCACCCACCCCCTCCTAATGTACAGTCTCCTCCCCACCGTATGTATATATTCTCTCCCCACCATATGTATATATTCTCTCCCCACCATATGTATATTTCTCTCCCACCCCCTCGTAATGTACAGTATCCTCCCCACCGTATGTATATATTCTCTCCCACCCCCTCCTAATGTACAGTCTCCTCCCCACCGTATGTATATATTCTCTCCCCACCATATGTATATTTCTCTCCCACCCCACCCCCTCCTAATATACAGTCTCCTCCCCACCGTATGTATATATTCTCTCCCCACCGTATGTATATTTCTCTCCCACCCACCCCCTCCTAATGTACAGTCTCCTCCCCACCGTATGTATATATTTTCTCCCACCCCCTCCTAATGTACAGTCTCCTCCCCACCGTATGTATATATTCTCTCCCCACCGTATGTATATTTCTCTCCCACCCACCCCCTCCTAATGTACAGTCTCCTCCCCACCGTATGTATATTATCTCCCCAACGTATGTATATATACCGCCATCTTTCTCCCGGGTTGATGTGATCACATGACTGACAAAGCCGTGCAGTGATAGGCCAGAAGTCAATTCGATTGCATCCAGGCTCGGTTGCTTATCCTGTCTGGGTAGCCGGGATGATGGTTTTTTACATCGAATTTTATACACCGCAATTATGCATCGAATTTTTTACATTGAATTTTATTATACATTCGAATTTTTTACATTGAATTTTTATTTCACATAGGTAAATTCGGAGCAAAAAAATTCAGATACATGATTTTCAAAGTAATTATTTTCAATGCTATAAATTCGGTGTCTGAAAAAATTCAGATACATGTTTTCAAAGTAATTATTTTCAATGCTATAAATTCGGTGTCTGAAAAAATTCAGATACATGTTTTCAAAGTAATTATTTTCAATGCTATAAATTCGGTGTCTGAAAAAATTCAGATACATGTTTTCAAAGTAATTATTTTCAATGCTATAAATTCGGTGTCTGATAAAATTCAAAAATCAGATACATGTTTTCAAAGTAATTATTTTCAATGCTATAAATTTGGTGTCTGAAAAAATTCAGATACATGTTTTCAAAGTAATTATTTTCAATGCTATAAATTCAATTCAGATACATGTTTTCAAAGTAATTATTTTCAATGCTATAAATTCAATTCAGATACATGTTTTCAAAGTAATTATTTTCAATGCTATAAATTCGGTGTCTGATCAAATTCAAATACTCCTGTCACTCATTTGCTTCCATACTGTGGCTCTTGTTGTATTTTGTTATCTTGCTTTCCTTCTCTCAAGTTTCTTTAATAGTTGTCATACAGAAGTACAGAATACTTTCATACAAAATGCTTCTTACTGTTTCGCTCCAGAGACTGTGCTAAGACAAGATAGTATCAAATAACATCAAATAACATAGTATAGCATGTAATTTAGAAGAAGAAAATGAGGTCACAGTGTTCGGTATAGACATATGTACAATGTCTGAGTTACCATATAATATACAATACTATGCAGTGTACTAATGTACAGTACTATATAGTGCAAAGCAGAAATGGGATGAGGTACAATTTAGGTACAATTTACAGTAAGGCGTACGAGTTGTAGTGCAATCCTTCGTCAATAAATATAAAGTGTGGGGAGTGGGTGCTACAGTGTGTTTGTTTAAAGTGGGTGTGTGCTATAAAGTGTGTGGAGTGGGTGCTACAGTGTGTTTGTTTAAAGTGAGTGTGTGCGTGTGGATGTGTGTGCTATGTGCGTTTTGGTGGTTGTTGTTGTGTAGTGTTCATTGTTCGTTTAGCAGCCTGATGGCCTGGGGATAGAAGCTTCTTCTGAGTCTTTCTGTGCTCGCCTTGAGACTCCGGTATCGCTTGCCTGACCGCAGCAGTTCAAAGAGGCAGTTGTTCGGGTGACTGGAGTCTTTAATGATTCTCTTAGCCTTGCCCTTGCAACGCTTGTTGTAAATGTTCTGGAGGGTGGGGAGCCCCCCTCCAATTGTGCATTCGGCTGAACGTGTCACTCTTTGTAGTCTGCTTCGGTCTTGTGCAGTGCTATTCCCAAACCAGGAGGTGATGTTGCCAGTCAAGATGCTCTCTATTGTACATGAGTAGAAGTTCTTAAGGATCTTCTGACTGACTTGGAACTTCCTTAGGCGCCTGAGGAAGTAGAGGCGTTGTCGTACCTTCTTCACAACACTGTCAATGTGTGTGGTCCATGTCAAGTCCTCGGATATGTAGGCTCCGAGGTACTTAAAGCTGTTGACTCTCTCAACCGGTGCCCCGTCGATGCTGAGGGGGCTGTAGTCCTTGACCCCCGACCTCCTGAAGTCCACAATCATCTCCTTTGTTTTGCTGACGTTCAGGGAGAGGCTGTTTTCCTGGCACCATCCCACCAGGACCTTGACCTCTTCCAGGTAGGCCCTCTCGTCGTTGGCAGAGATCAGGCCCACCACCACTGTGTCGTCAGCAAATTTGATGATTGTATTGCTACTCCGCTGAGCCACACAGTCGTGTGTGTACAGGGAGTAGAGGAGGGGACTCAGAACACAGCCCTGGGGGGCCCCTATGTTGAGGGTGATGGATGAGGAGGTGCAGTTGCCTGCTCTCACCACCTGGGGTCTGCCAGTCAGGAAGTCCAAGACCCACTGGCAGAGGTCATAGTTCAAGCCCAGGTCCCTGAGCTTGGCTATGAGTATGGAGGGGACTATGGTATTGAATGCCGAGCTGTAGTCGATGAATAGCATTCTCACATAGTTCCCCTGCCTCTTGTCCAGGTGTGATGCTGCTGTGTGCAGCACATGGGCTATGGCGTCCTCCGTGGACCTGTTGGGGCGGTATGCAAATTGCAGGGGGTCCATGTTGATGGGGAGGGAGGAGCAGATGTAGCCCTTTACTAGCTTCTCAAAGCACTTCATGGCTACTTCAAAGCACTTCTCTCTCTCTTCTCTCTCTTCTCTCTCTCTCTCTTCTCTCTCTCTCTATCTCATCATCTTCTCTTCTGTCGTTGAATTTGTGGTTCGTTCTTTTTATTTGCCTTTTTCACTTTTCGTGTAGGGCAGTGAGTGGAAGTCCCGTCCCCTCCACGTCGGGGACCAGCACGCCTCGCCGGGGCCGGCGACAGCTCCCCCAGACCCCCGCCACGCTACGCCCCCACGTCACCTATTCCCCCGTGGTCCGTAAGGCTATGCCCACGCCTCCCGGGTTGCCCCAGGGGCGCCTCCCGGCCCGGCCCCCTGACGCTTTTCTCCGGAGCCCCCCCCCCAGGGCCAGGGGCCTCCCCCTGCCGGCCCCCCGCCACCCCACCATGGCTCACCTCGTCAGGGTCGCCACCCGCCACCTCGCTGGGGTGACGCGGGAGGAGGGGGGTCTCCATGGAGGGCGACGGTTGCTTCTACAACCAGGACTACGAGCCACGCCACGAGCCGCCCGCCTATGAGCAGAGCCCCGCATAACATTGGGGTCTTGTGCTTGGCACTCCGAGCATTGCACTAACACTGTCACGGTTAGGAGTTTGATTCCTGCTGGGGCCACCCGTTGTGAATGATGTATACAGTCATTCCAAAGCACTTTATGTCCTAGTAATAGAGCTGTGCTATAGAGATGCTGTCATTCATTCATAACCAAACCAAAAGACATTTATAAACAACGTCTTACTAAATGCAGGCTTTCATTTACAACTGAACGGCCATATCACTCGTTTTTGTATTAATTCTCCTAAAAAATTTTGCTAAGCTAGACTAACATGAAAGTTTAAGTGAAAGTACACACTTGAGTAAAAGTCAAAGTTTCTACTTTTAAATGTACTTAAGTAGTAAACAGTGAACTTTTTTTTCTGACTGTCTATATTCTTCTGATAGCAGGTGTTTAATCAAAGATCCCCTGTGGGAGAAGCTGTTGCAGGGGAACAATGGGTTCATTTCATTGGAGGCTTTGTCGTTGGGTTCAGAGAGGAGGATGTGATATTTTTTTGTTAATAAATGTTTAAATATCTATTCAAGTTGTCATTTTTAACTGGAAAAAGTAGCATGTATGGGGGTAATTGTTACTTTACTTGATATTTGAGCTTCACTGCAGAATGGTGTATATTGTGTACAATGTGCACATACACTGAGAATATATTTCAGTGAGGTAGGAGACAGCATGTAAACTTCTGAATTGTTCAATGAGGGACATGCCAATACTCCATTGGTAAAGGGAAGGGTCCTTAAATATGTGGCATTGTATTACTAATCAACCATTTCCTACTGTATTTCCGGTAATGTATGGTCATAGGCAGATAGTGGAGTAGCTCTGGCAGAATACTGGGTACACAGTAAATTCCGCAAAGTAAATTTGACTCAAACTGAGTACATTTCATTCAAACTGAGTAAAATTTCTTTACTCAGTTTGAATCAAATGTACTCAGTTTGAGTGGAATTTACTGTGTAGTACCATTGCATTGGCAGTGTCGGCTAGGCTTCGGGCAACCAGACCTGGCCCAGTGTGTTTGGGCCGCATCTGGGCTGCTTTAGGCAACCGGACGTTCACCGCTTCCGGCAACCCCGGACATGGCCCAGTGTACTCGGGCCGCAATCGGCCAGTCAGTCATTGCCGCCTACTGGGCCGATTCCGCCAATTCCGGACGTTCACCGCTTCCGGCAACCCCGGACCTGGCCCAGTGTACTCGGGCTGGAATCGGCCAGTCAGTCATTGCCGCCTACTTGGCCGACTCTGGCAACCGGACTTGGGCCGACTAATTTCTTCCGGCCTGCCGGATACAGGCCATTAATGGGCCGGAACTTTTTGGCCACCTGGGGAGTCTTTCTGTTTCAGACTGGCAATTTCCCTCCACAGCCTCGTTCTCGTGTTTAATAGAGATGATCTTAGATTCGCTGTTCTCCTGTTTTCCCTTCATCAGCTGAACATCACTGAGGATCTTAGACACCTCCTCAGGAAACACCTTCAGCTCATCCTGCTTCAGATTGGACACATTGGTGACTTTGCGTTTGATGTTCTTCAGCAGCTGATCTTGTCCTCTGATGAAATAAGGATGTTGGAACTCTGTGTCGTCTAACTCCTGTTTCACAAGAACCCCATGCTCGTGGACCACCTTACGGAATCCATATATGTTGAGTTGTCGTACGAAGCTGGCCATGTTGTTGTGCTTGAAAAACTTTGGAAGAACCTCCTTGGAGAAGCGACCGTGGTCAAATAGATGAAAACTAGTTCCATTTGGGCTCCAGCAGATGAGAGGGTCAGTTTATGGGTTTTCCACCAGTGTCCAAAGTCTGGTCAGAAAAGCTGGAACGCTGCTGCGGCTAACGACCACACCTCCAGATCCACCGCTATGAAACTCTATGCTCCCAAAACGACAAGGATTCCATGAAACAAAGCCAACGTTCACAATTCAACAGTCTGAGTTAGTTAGTAGATGCAGAATGAGATCTTCTGAGAGAATTGTTGAATATATATAGAACACTGTTAACAGAATTCGGCTATAGGGCGACAATAATGTGGTCAAGAGGCATGGTTTCTATCTTGATCCTGAACTGGCGTAGTTTCTTTTTATTCACATGGAAAGAGCAGCAGTAACATACATGTTCTTCTCTCACTGAGAGACATTGGGGGAGAGAAAGAAATGGGAGTATACCTTTGCTTTTATACTCGCCACAAGGTGGAGTACCTGGGTGGCTCCGCCTAGAGCGCCCTCTAGTGGGAACAGATATATATGCAACTAGACAGTCACTGGTGGAGACAATTATTACAATTAGCATACTGGCTGACTTCTGGGAAAAACATTTAACAAAGGAAATAATATAATCCCAAAAATATCCATAGGGTATGACAGTCAATATCTTCACATTAAACATGACCTTTGCAAATCCCTTCAATTTTAATTTGAAACAGGCTCTCTCATAGTATCTATTACTCTGTCGTCCATTGGACAGTAAACCGGTGTCATTCCTTCTTATCTGATGACATACCTGATGAGATGATATTATTTATAATGACATGTTTACATCTATATTGACATATTGGGTTCCTAGTAATCACAATGGTCCCCTGGTTGTCCTCATAAACCATATATACACAATGTTCATCATTTTAAACGGTTTTGACAGAACGCCCATTCTTCAAAAACACCATATTCGGTAGAGGATACATTTCAATTACCTACTGCATTTTAAGCAATACATTCATAACCTTATCTTCATCACTTCGAGCAGTTGCTCTAGATAAACACATTTTTGCATTGTCATAGCTAGAAACATATACTCAGCTTCACAGGCTGATAGTATCACTGTAGGCTCTAAGCCCTTAAACCTTTGTTGTCTTTTCTGAAACACTGCTGTCCGTCTGCAGCACCTCTGGGATAACGAAAAACATATTTTTGACGTAGTTCAATGATTCTCTGTTGGGTCAACAAAAATACTATGACACTCTTACTCACTACAGAACATAGGTCAGGGCGAGTACAGGTTGTCCAACAGAATGAAGCTACCCACAGATTATCTATACATTTCTTACTTCAGTCAAAAACATCTCAGGACCTTTTCCCACATATCTCATCTGGGATATTTTTACACAGTTGGCAGACTGTTCGAAGTCCATACCTATAAATGGTTTAACCTGCCTAGGTATTTCTTTTGTGGTCTGGAGCGATGATCAAATCCTCCACTTCTGTATTTTAAACATAGATCCTCTTTTGTATTTAAACATTGAATCACCTCTGTACTTTAACATTGTAAACCACCCACCTCTGTACTTAAACATGGGGTTAAACATAAGATCCATTTCAGTATTTTAAACCTGGTAACTCATCCACCTCTGTACTTAAACATGGGCCCAAAGATATGGCTCATTTCTTCAGCATTTAATCAATTTTCTATGAACCATACTTTGTATTTACCGTGGTCTTCAATACCCTCCTGGATCGAATACAACCATTTCCCTCCCACTGTCTGTCTGCCCTCTGGTAACTTGGTTGAATACACCCATTTTCCTCCCACTGTATGTCTGCCCTCTTCGGGGGACAATGTGGCCTCCTTAACCCCTTGAGGTTGACAGGGCTTTTTGGACCCGTGGGCGGAGAACAAAGGGATTTAGAATGACTCATAAATGCTCTGGAAGTCGCGCTTTTCAGAAATCTGTAAAAATAGAAAAATGACAATTTCGAGTGCTTTGAGATGTACTATATATGTCTCCTTACTTGCTAAACATAATACGACTTGTAAATACGTTTAATTATTGCTAGATGGTATGCTTGTAATTATCTCCGCTTGCCAGAGAACTACAGCGCGTCACGAAACGCACATACACGCACGCGCGCACACACACAAGAGAAGTGTGTGCGCTGTGAATAGGTGTTAGACCCTGCAGAGGTGAGAGGTAGTATCAGAGACCAGTCTATGACGTCGCGATAAAACATTAACTACTTGCTTTTTATGTGCAAAGAAAGAAGGAAGAGGTGGACTGCATTATTATTATTATCATTCTCGAGAATACACGCGGACCCGACGGAACGTTAACTTATGAATAAAAAGTAGTCTAACATGCTTTTCATCCTCGCCCGTGTATATACCCACGTCGCGCTAAAACATCAACTACTCCTACTGTATGAGTAGAGACAGAGTGCGTGTGTGTACGAGTTATGAGTTATCTCACAGTTTTCTAGAGTAGAAAGGTGCGCCCAGTAGAGCACACACACACACACACACACACACACAGAAGGAATTTCTTGTACAGCGAGTTGGGCGTTTTATTTATTTTATCACTTGTAGGCTACCATAGCGAAGGCTCATGGCAGCAACGTTAGTGGTTGAAACGTGATTCGAGAGTGATACCAAGTGGAAGGAAATATATCCTGTCATCAGTGCGTATAGCAGGTATCCTCGAAATTCTCTGCTATCTCCTCTGCAAGCTCCTGTCCGGCTGCACTGCTCCAACTGCCTGTGTCTGTCTACTGCTTTGGTCCAATCTTATTCAGCGTCCCGTCAGAATCCCCCCCCCCCCACCCACAGTCTGCGAATCAGAGGCAGAGTAGGGCGGGTCTTCACGAAATGCGTGTTGTCTCTTTCAACGGGTCGGAGTCAGAGCGAGAGTTGACAGCGCATATACAGGTAGTCTAATCTTCAGGTACTGTAGCGAGTAGCATAGTTTTGCCAGCAGGCAGCTAGTAGAAAAATATGGCATGTTCAAAGATGGCCAGTAAAATAAAAGTCAACAGTGAAAATCGCTGCAATTCAAAGGTGAAGCAACCAAGTCCTCACTCAGTGGCATGGGTGTTGGCTAAACACAAGAAGCCATTCTCTGATGCATACATAATAAAATAATGTATGACTGAAGTGATGGAGACCATGTTTGAAGGCAAACAAAAGCAAATCCTCCTCAGATCGCACAGCAAAGTGTTGAGTGCTACAGTGTAGGTTAGTTTATTAGGACAAGTGCATGACAGTACGGTTAGTTAGGGTTAGATTTTTTATTTTTATTTTTTAATTCAGATAATGGTTGAATAAGTGCGTCTTTAGTCGACGGCGAAAGATTGGACGTGTTTCGGCTGTCCTAACTGGGGTGGGTAGTTCATTCCACCATTGTGGGGCAAGGACTGAGAATAGGCGACTTCTCTTTGATGACCCTCTTGGAGCTTGGATAGGAGTAGGTCTGAGGCGGCCAGAAGATGCAGAGCGTAGGGGTCTTGAGGGTGTGTAGTTAGAGACCATTGACCGGAGGTAGGCGGGAGCGGTTCCCTTTGCCGCACGGTATGCTAGGTCGAGGGCCTTGAAGCGGATTCGTGCAGCAATGGGGAGCCAGTGCAGGTCCCTAAGAAGTGGGGTGACATGGGCCGACTTCGGTAGGTTTGAGATCAGGCGGGCCGCTGCGTTCTGAATGAGTTGAAGAGGCTTAGTGGCAGTGGCCGGGAGGCCAGCAAGCAGTGCATTACAGTAGTCGAGGCGGGAGATGACTGTTGATTGGACGAGGAGTTGGGTGGCTTCTTTTGTCAGGAAGGGGTGGATCCTTCTGACGTTGCTCAGGAGGAATCTGCAGGTTCTGGTTGTCGCTGCGATGTGAGCAGAGAAGTTCAACTGGTCGTCGAGGACAACACCAAGGTTCTTGGCGGTCGGGGACGCGGTCACAGCTGCATTCTCGACTGTGATGGAAAGGTCGGTCAGGGGGGAGGATTTGGCCGGCAGGTGGAGCAATTCTGTTTTGCTTAGGTTCAGTTTGAGGTGGTTGGTCGTCATTCAGGCGGAGATGTCGGACAGACAGGCCGAGATCCGCTCAGAGACGTGGATATCTGAGGGAGGGAAGGAGAGGAAGAGTTGAGTATCGTCGGCATAACAATGGTAGGAGAAGCCATGAGACGTGATAATGTTACCCAGTGATTTAGTGTAGAGGGAGAAGAGAAGGGGTCCTGAAACTGAGCCCTGGGGGACACCCGTCCGCAGGGGGCGGGTGGCCGACAGGGTCCCTCTCCATGACACTTGGTAGGAGCGGTCATTGAGGTATGATGACAGCCATGTCAGCGCAGAGCCAGCCACTCCCATTCCTGCGAGGGCCGCAAGGAGGATCTGGTGGTTGACTATGTCGAAGGCTGCAGATAGATCTAGGAGAATCAGGACAGAGGAGAGGCCTTTCGCTTTTGCTAAGTGAAGTGCCTCTGTGACCGCAATGAGGGCTGTCTCTGTGGAGTGACCAGTCCTGAAACCTGACTGATTAGGGGGTCATTCTGTAAGAGATAAGCAGTAAGTTTGTTGGATACAGCACGTTCAAGTGTTTTAGAAAGGAAGGAGAGAAGAGAGACAGGACGGTAGTTGCCTATGACGGTAGGGTTCAAAGATGGTTTTTTTATGAGGGGCGTGACTCTGGCTTGTTTTAGGGAGGTGGGGACCACCCCCGAGTTGAGTGAGGAGTTGATGGTTGCAGTTAGGAATGGGAGGATGTCTGGTGCTATGGTCTGGAGGAGTGGGGAGGGTAGCCGGTCCAGCTGGCATGTAGTCGGACGGTTCGACGTTACCAGTGTCAGGGTCTCGGCTTCTGTAATGGGAGAGAAAGATGACAGAGTCAAGGATGAGGTTCTCGATTCAGCATTTGGAATGGGTGGGGGTTGGGAGAAGGAGCTGCGGATGTTCTCCACTTTTCCCTCAAAGAAGATCGCAAAGTCTTCGCCAGAGAAAGATGAGGGAGGGGGGGTGGGGGGGAGTGAGGAGGGAGGACATGGTAGCATGCAGTTTGCGAAGATTCTTGGCAGAGGCCTCGATCCTATGGTGAAAGAAAGAAGCTTTGGCATTAGTAATGGTTTTGGAGAATGTTAACAAGAGGTTGTGATATGTGTCGATGTCAGCAGTGAGGCGTGACTTTCTATACTTCCTTTCAGCTGCTCTCAGGAACTGTCTTTGTTCTCTCACTGGATCTGTCAGCCATGGACTGGGTGGGGAACGGCGGGCAGGTTTCTCAACGAGGGGACAGCTTGTCGAAGGAGGTTGCAAGGGCTGAGAGGAGGGTGGAGGTTGCCATCTCTGTGGAGAGAGCAGAGAAGGTGTCACTCAAAGGTAGAGCGGATAGT
This sequence comes from Notolepis coatsorum, assembly GCF_963971535.1. Classification (NCBI taxonomy): domain Eukaryota; kingdom Metazoa; phylum Chordata; class Actinopteri; order Aulopiformes; family Paralepididae; genus Notolepis; species Notolepis coatsorum. The sequence continues at coordinate 178,857,711 of NC_140169.1, forward strand.
ATGTCAGAGGAGAGGGTGGAGGGGAATAGGTAGGGCAGGTTGCATCTGAGTGAGACGGTTTGAGTTGGGGTGAAGACCTTTCGGTTAAGCATGAGAGTTAGTGAGAAGAATATGAAGGTATGGTCAGATACATGTAGGGGAGTTACCGTGGTGTTAATGATGCTGGAGTTATAGGAAAATATGAGATCCAAGGAGTTGCCTGCTTTGTGGGTGGGAGGCATGGCAGTGGGAGTCAGGTCAAATGAAAAATGGAACATTTTAATATTAGACAGTGTAATAAAAAAGGACTATTTCAGTAGTGATTAGTAGTGATTATACATGCTTGATCAAAGGGTGGTCAAGAAGACTTAAAAAAAATTTAAATAAAAAAGGCATGAGAGAATGTATATATAGTGTTTTATTTTATTTTTATTTTCTTTCCTAGTTTTTACATGGGTATTTATGCCTCTGGATGGTTGTTTGATTCTGTTTTGATGGGTGTGTTGCATGATATGACACTCACGTTTTCTTTTATTTTTTTGGCGTTTTCTTTTTTTTCCTCTCTCGCTGGTCAGGGTAGCAGGTTGGTGGTGACACAGCGGGACTGGTAGGAATGTCTATATGATAGGCTGGAAACGTGGAGAGTGGACTAGAGCTGGTTCATGATTTGATTTTCCGCTCATTAAGAGTCCAAATGTAGAATATGGGAGGTTGTGTCACGTTTTGGGGTGTGGTAAGAGTTGGGGAAACAAGGTTCTCTGTACATAGGTAAGCTATTGGCCAAATAGTTTTCATGTGAGGTGTGGACGTGTGTAATTGATAATTGGCTTATGGGGGACTCTGTGATGACTTTTTGGAGGCTGGCAGAGTGTGTGGAAGATGTGTGTTTAAGGGGACTATGGTTTGTTACCACGCATAGGGTCGGTTGGTGAATGAGACCCGTCAGAGCTGTGCTGTATGGTCGGGGACCTGTCTGGAAATAAGGTATGATTGTGTAATAATGATTATTCCACTCTCAAACGGGGGTGGAGTAGTGTTGTGTTGAACTTGAGACATTTGATCTAGTAATATAGTACAGCACAAAATAAATTAGAGAAAGGTGATTTAATTGAATAATAACATAAGAAGCCATGGAATATATAGATAAATGGATTGTCAATGCAGAACAGTAGAAGAATGTATCTGGGGGGGAAAATGTGATCTTCCAATCAATTGTGTGTTGTAATAACAAATCCAAAAGCAATAACAGGACAGAGGGAAACATCATTTCCTTCTGTGGATATCGGGGCAGTACCGAGGCTGCACACAACCGAGGAAAAAGCGCTTAGCGCACACGCAAAGGAGGAGCAACGGTTAAAATAACTTAGCAGTAAACCTCAGAAGGTTTGAAAAGGGATAACTGACAGGGTTGGAGCTAAGGATAAAACTGACCAGCAGGGGTCCTTTGAGAGAGAAATTGTATATATGTTTTTGTTAAAGTCTCCCTCTTTTCTTAGAATGTTAATCTTTTTTGGTGTGATGTATTAATCTTTTATTGCAGAGTACATTGCATAAACTAGACATTTAAGCTAATTACATGGATAAAGAAATAGTCATAAACAGAAAAGCTGATAAATTTGGAAGCCAATTCTTGGTTGATTACCTTCCAATAGTCTGAAGTCATATCAATAACTGATGGTGTGTGTGACTGGGGAGAAGTCTAACGAGGGTGGGGGGAAGAGTGAATGATGATTTTATAACTGTACAGAAGGACAGGGTTTTGGTATTTCGGAGTTTGTAATTTAAAAATGTTTAAAGAAATGTTAGCAAGAATATGGGTGATATAAGGAAACAGAGATGTTTAATTTAGAATTATACGGTTTATATGTGGGTATGAACCCCCAAACGGGGGACTGTCGTAAATTATCAAAATTAAACATGTCTTCTCCCAAGGAATGTATACGTGCAGGGGACAATGCTGTTGTAAGTGGATATAGGGAAAACAGTTAATCTGCATTTATATCTGCCAAAAACCCTTGATAAATAGGTGCAAGGAACTAGATCATGCTAAAAATACAATAGAGTACTCCCAGATAACATAGGTATAAGATAGCTAATAAGCCATATTCTGCTGTTATTCAATAGATTCTTAGGAAAATATCAAGTGATAAAACTAAATGACAAAGTAACTAAACGTAGAATTGATTAGAGAATACATTATCTGTCTGTCTCTCTGGCAAAGGAGAAGTCACTAAAACAACACCCTATTTTGATGACTATAGAAGTCTTGAGGCTAGTAAGTTAAACAGTTGAACAGATGGCTGTTGACCAAAACCTTCCCCCACACAATGGAGACATTGTGATGGATTAGGCCAACTGTAAATACTCTAGGCCATATATGGCGCCTGAAGACCAGATAAAGTTAGCAGTTCAACAGTTCCTGTTTACTCTATCCAGAACCCAACAGGTCACTCAGGGACCCACTGTTAGGCTGTGAGCTAATCACCATCATCAGCTCAGGCAGGGAATGCACATCTCAAACAATACAAAATCAAATGACATAATTAAGAATATCATAATGAAAGATAAAGGGTGTAAATTTGATTTTAAACAGGTTGAGGTTAGTGATATTGAAAGGTTACTCCAGGCTCTACCTGACAGCAAGTTAGCTGGCACAGACAACTTGGATAGTAAATTATTGAGAATTACTGCTACGATCATAGCAAGTCCAGTGTGTCATATTATTAATAGATGTATACAAGTGGGACTATGTCCAAAGAGATGGAAGGAGGCTAAGGTTACTCCTTTACCCAAAGACTCCAAATCAGTTTTTAATGAGGGCAACTCCAGACCTATAAGCATTTTACCAGTTTTAAGCAAAATCATGGAAAAGTGTGTTTTTGCACAAATCCAAGAATATTTTCAGTTTAACAGTCTGGCTACAGAGTCTCAACATGCATACAGATCTGGTCACTCCACATCAACTGCTCTATTTCAGATGACTGACGACTGGCTCAGAGCTATTGACAACTCCATGATAGTGGGAGCTGTGTTTTTAGATTTCAGTGCTGCATTTGATGTGCTTGACCATTCTCTCTTGATTGATAAACTTAAATGTTAAGGTTTTAATCCCCTGGCTTTGATGTGGATGCAGAGTTATCTGTCCTCCAGATCTCAGCAGGTTTATTTGAATGGCAGCCTATCTAGTAGTAGAAGTTTGGAGTGTGGTGTTCCACAGGGGAGCTCCCTAGGGCCTCTGCTCTACTCAGTGTTCACCAATGACCTACCGTGGGCTACTAAGAATGCCAAATTGGTCCAATATGCAGATGATTCCACCTTGTATTATGCTTCTCCATCAAATGGTATGCTTAATGAAGTCCTGAGCAGAGAACTTAATGATGTGAATGATTGGATAGTAGCTAACAGGCTTGTACTGAACATCTCTAAGACAAAAAGCAATGGTGTTTGGATCGAGGCATGGGTTGTCTTGTAACCCAAAGCTTATTTTAAATTCAACTCCATCGTTAAGCAAGTTGAAAGCATTAAGCTCCTGGGAGTGACACTGGATAGTACTCTATCTTGGTCAAACCACATCACTAACATTGTCTCAAAGATGGGAAGAGCTGTAGGCATTGTTAGAAAATTTGCTTCTTTTGTTGATCGTCCTCTTCTACGTCAGATTATTCAGAGTCTAGTCCTGTGTCATGTTGATTATTGTTCGGTGATCTGGTTATCTGCCACCAAAGGTGAGATCAGGAGACTACAGGTAGTCCAGAACAGGGCAGCATGGTTGGCTTTGGGTTGCTCACTAAGGTCCAATGTCAACCGTATGCATGCTGGTCTCTCCTGGCTCACAGTTGAAAAAAGGTTATCGTCTAACTCACTTGTATTGTGTAAATCAGTCATTAACAGCAAGACTCCATATGTTGTGTTTGAGCAACTGGTTTACAGAAGCTCTATACAAGACCATAATACAAGAGGGGCCAGAAATGGTCAGTTTGTACTCCCTCGTCCTAGAACCAATGCTTTAAAGCGGTCTTTTATTTATAGGTGCATAACACTCTGGAACAACCTACCTAGTTATCTCTACACTTTTAGTAAATCAATTTTTAAAAAGAAACTCAAATCTCAATTACAGTTGTTCCCTTTATGTGTATTGCATTTGTGTATGGGTTTTTGCCTATTAGCCTACAAGTTCTCATTTTGTATCTTTTAAAATGGATATTTATTGTATGTTTTTAGTTAATTGTTTTGTTTTTTATTTCTATCTATAGCATCTGTGAAAGTATCATATTTTGCTATATACTAAATCCTTGTTTTTATCTTTTGTATTGATCTATGCATTAACTGTTTTATGTATTGTGTTGTGTGGACCCCAGGAAGACTAGCTGGGAGCCATGGCACCAGCTAATGGGGATCCTTAATAAAAACAAAAAAAACCTATTTCAATCTTTATGGGTCCAACTTCCACAGAGGGCACCTGGTCGCCTTCTGGCCACAGGAACTACTTTGTAATTAATTGCCTAAATTTGGACAACAGTAAACTAAAATATAAAGTATGATGTATTAAAATTAGACTAGACAGGTTTAGATTATAGTATGGAACAGTTTGAGACTAAACAAGAAACGGATTGATCTTTTAGAAGTTAAGTTAAGCTACAAACTATATTATTAACTAAAATTAGAAGTTGGTTACAATGTTTGAGTGTTTGAACAGGTTAAAACTAAGTCAAAGAATACTTTAGATTAGATAAAACAATAAGCATGGTTAAAGATCAATAATTAGGTTTAAATAGATGTAGAAGGCCCCAGAATTCGGGAAAAACAATTAACCTAATATAGTTTAATAATCAGGAAGTAATCTGTAAGTTTAAATCCTTATAAAACAAGGTACCACATAGGAATAGTGATTTGAAGTAAACTGCTGGTGGTTGTATCGGTAATTATAGTGACTCCCTCCATTTACGGTAAAATCAGTCTCTAACAACTCAATAGCGCCTTACAAGGAAACGATTCTCAAATACAAGATGACGTGTTCACAAAATGGATGCCATCTAAAGTAATTCAGCGAATCAGAGAAAGCCATGCTCCTGGGCTTACGTCACATGACGGAACAGGACGAGGGGTGTGGCTTTAGTTTCTTAAACAGGGGTGCTCGCTGAAGGAGAGACACATAGAAGAATCATCCCGGAGACGCGACCACTAGGACGATTCGAGAAGAGAGACGCAACCAGCAACCACGAGAAGAAGACGATATTAGAATAGAAGTCATTTTTAAGCTGTTAAACCTGATGATTGAGCTGTGTTTTCATTAAAACACAGATCGCGTTCTGTTTATACCTGCCACGCTATCGTGTCGTCTCAGATTCATTTCAAGCGAGCCAATCGAATGAATGAAACAACATGTCTTCAACACAGAGAAAAGGAAAGTCCACTATACGAGCTAAGACAACGATCGATTAGAGATACGTTACATTATAGAAATATACGTTACCAGTTCACAAACAGAGAGTTCCAATCACTGTTGAGAAGGTATAAGATAAGACACAAGACGTCACGTCCATATCCCACACACCAGAGCGGGGTGGCAGAGAGGGAATGGCACACCCTTTTCGAAATGGCTAGGCGTAAGCTAGCAGATAGTAACTTACCAAAGAGCCTGTGGCATTATGCGGTGCAAGAAGCCGCTTATACCAGAAACAGGTGCTTTAATAAGCACTCGGGCACCACCCCGTATACAGCGCTGAAAGGAAAGAAGTGTAATCTAGCCAGAATGCACCGATTTGGATCAGTGTGTTATGCGCACCTGCAGGACAGGGGAAAACCCAAGTCCAAGGATGTAAAAGGATTTTTCGTAGGACACGACAGAGGAAGTCCTGCTTTCCTAGTTTATCACCCCGGTAACGGGAGAGTGCAGAAACACATGCTAGTCAAGTTTGTCACGAAGACAACCTGTGAGAGCAAGACACACACAGAGGAGCCAGAGCTGGACTCCAGAGCAAGGTGTGTAGAAACAGAAACACATCACCCCAGTGTACTTAGTACAGTTGTGCAGACAGACAGTCAGCAACCCCCAGAGGGCGATGACGAGGAGCACCTGAGGGTGACGTCAAGTGCCCCAAGCAGTGGGAGGTATTCCCCAAGGGAACACAAACCCCCAGAATATCTGCCAGACTATGCCAGGAAAGGGAGTGACGAGGAGGACAATACACCTACCCCCGTTGAGTACTACTACAGGGTAGTCAGTGGGGTAAACCCTTCAAGGTCTAAAGTAACTAGCTCCACCTTCTCAGAATTTTCCCTTTTTTTTTTTACATAATGTAAAATTACAGATTCATACCTTCAAAATAAGCCATCAATTGTCAAATTTGAGACGATAGTTTTCAATCAATGTCCTATCAAACATTCTGGTAAAATCCTAACTACTTTTCAGGATAGGACTTGAACTTGATCCAAGTTCATTCAGCTATCTGATGAGAGAACTACACTCCCAGAATTCAATGTGATCATTGTCACTAGAACCATTTCACACCTGGAGCAAAGGCCCAGTCATTCCTTTGTTATTCCAGTGAATGGACCCAGCAGGAGGCCTAGCCTAGCGACAAGCGGCCACTACATAGTTGGGTATTGAAAAAATGCTCATATCCAAAAGTAGTAGATAGATATAGGTCATACATGTAGGTATGCACTTGTCCTAATATACTAACCTACACTGTAGCACTCAACACTTTGATGCACATGGTTACTCAGCTGATAGAGGTGTGCCCTTCCTCAATAAAGCCAGAGAGAGAGAGAGAGAGAGAGAGAGAGAGAGAGAGAGAGAGAGAGAGAGAGAGAGAGAGAGAGAGAGAGAGATAGAGAGAGAGAGATTGAATTGAAAATCACACACACACACACACACACACACACACACACACACACACACACACACACACACACACACAACAGAACATCTGAACAGATTAAAATTAGAAGTGGTCTTGTCTTATTTAGTGCATTCTGGAGAGAGGCACGTTAGCCTCTCTTCCTCCACCCTGGCGCTGGCTGTCTGGCTCCCCGTCACCGGGCCCCTCGCCTCCTTCTGGTTCTGGTGTCGGGGAAGATCTGGGCAGGGGAAACTTGTGGGCTGAGAAAACTGTTCATGTATATTCCCATACCTGCTGTCGGTCCCATGTCCCCGTGGCTCTGGATCGCTTAATATTGGCCACTCCATCTGCGACCCCAACCCCTGTCCATCTCTGTTCCAGCCGCAAGGCCAGGGTGGGCCTCCTGGGACTGCTGTAACAATGCAGTTCTCCTCCGTCTTTTTCTTTCTCCTTTCATCAATTTGCAGTCACCTGAAGTGGTTAATCCAGCGTGGATCGGATCCTGCTCGACGGACACTGGTTGGAGTAAAACAGTTGTCTCTGGTTGTCTCTCCTCAATGACCCCCTGTGTTGGAATCAAAGTCATCTTTTCAAATCCCTCTATCATACTGTTCCCCTGAGGGAAGTCCATCACATCCAAATCAATCAGGTTAATTTCGGGTATCAATCTTATTTCGGGGGTGTCTGCAAAGGTTGTCGGCTCTCTCTCACTATCGGCCTTATTTTTTGCCTTTTTGTTTTGGCTATGCAGTCTATATCGACCTCCTTTTTTTATACTTAAATACAAGGTTTTGTAAAGGCCTGAATATTTTTGGCCATTTCTTTTTCACCTCTATTGTGACATTTCCAGTTATTGAAATAGACACATTGTCAACCTTTGCTATTGTTATTTCATCTAAGCTTTTAATTGCTCCTATCAACGTTTCATCAAGGTGAACCTACTGTGTATTCGACATTCTCACCACTTTCAACCACTCCTGCAATATTACCGTTTGAAAAAACAAGTTTCTCTGTGTTTAAAACAATTTTTACCAACTTGAGTTAAAATCACTCACTCTTTCAGATTTTCTTTATCATTCATACTTATACCAAGGCTCTCATTTATCTGTTATTCCCCAGTTGGTATTGAAATCGTCAGAGCCGCGTCTGTCCTCGGCTAGATGTTTTGGAACTTTTTATATGTATTGCCCCTCAACAGGCTACAACTGGGCAACATTAAACTATGCTTGGTAACCACTATACCAAAAATAAATAACAAATATATACTGATTGATTGATTGAAATTTTGTATTAACAGATTGTAGAATGGGTACAGTACAGTACAGCTCAATATACACAATTGTCAAGGGGATGCAGACGAGAGAAAGACTTTCGTCTTGTTTACATCAGGGTCCCCCATTTTCAATTCATGACATTTATGACATACACAACATACAGATATAATAATCTAATCTATTAAGACATAGGCCTACAGATATACACTCTTTGTAGTGCAAAAAAAAACAGTTGTGTCATGTGTGTCTCTCACTCTCTTTCTGTATCCCTCTAGTTCTCTCTCTCTCTCTCTGAGCACCTGAAGACTGTGCTATTAAACCAGGAAGTGCAGCACTATGTTGATAAGGCTGTCAGCAGTAGTAGAGCATCCACTACTGTAGTGCCCTGCGCTGCAACACAACAAACACAAGAGTGAACAAAAAACGCTCATGGACCCGTCTCTCGTTGACTGACTCGCTTGTGTTGTTCGTTGGATTCGTTTTGGATTATTTGGGCTTGCCAAACAAACTATCAAAACGTACACAGACCCGCGGACCGCGGTCTTTCATTGACTGACTTGCTTGTGTTTTCGTTGTGTGTCCGATTATGCATGCTTTCGAACACCCGCCCAACTCTACCTCTGATTGGCTTACCATGAAATTGTACTCAACCTCAGCCAATCGTCAGCATGTATGCGCTTGTATCGTGCACTGCCCACTAACCAAGGGAGAACAGTTAAAAAAAAGTATTGTCTCTCGGCGCAGAGATCTAGTTGGTCTGATGAAAAAAACTGTTTCAATCATAGTAACACGCCACATTTTTTGGCAGTAACGGTAACAGCGTTATTAAGATTGGAAGAGTAATCCGTTAGATTACTCGTTACTGAAAAAAGTAATGCCCTTAGTAACGCTGTTATTTATAATGCTGTTATTCCCATCACTGCCGTGGACACTGGACAGGGTGAACAGCTTTAAGTACCTGGGGGTCCACATCTCAGAGGATCTGACATGGACAACACACATAGACTCAGTCGTAAAAAAAAAGGCGAAGCAGCGCCTCTACCACCTGACACAGTTAAGGAAGTTCAGAGTATCGGGGAAGATACTCCAGTCCTTCTACTCCAGAGCTGTAGAGAGCATCTTGACTGGAAACATCACTGCCTGGTATGGAAACAGCAAGGCACAGGACAAGAAGGCCCTACAGAGAGTGGTGCGCTCAGCTGCGCGTACTACAGGGAATTGCACTACCACCCCTGCAGGACCTATACAAGAGGTGCAAATCCAGAGCCTGCAGAATAATGAAAGACCCTCACCACCCCAACAACAGCCTGTTGAAGCTGCTGCACCTGTGCACACCAGCAACTAGGACAGAGAGACTTCGGCTCAGCTTCTTCCCCCAGGCCATCAGAGTCTTGAACACTGAACTCTCCACACACAAGCACACATGAGCACACACACAACACACATACTTAGCACGAACACACACACACACACACACACACACACACACACACACAAACACACACACACACACACACACACACACACACACACACACACACACACACACACACACACACACACACACACACACACACACACACACACACAAACACACACACACAAACACACACACACACACACATGCTGCACACGCTCACACCAAATGGTCTCTTTACAAAATGAAAAGGTCACTTTACTTTATAAAAATAATAAAAAAAAAAAAAAAGAACAGGAGTGGTTCTTGTATAGCAATAGATGGATATAGCAAGATAGCATAAGGATAGTGAAGTATCTCTCTGTTCTTCATTTACCTATATCTAAGTTCATTGATCGTATAGTTTTCTATTATCACCCTTCTCCTGCATTGGTTAGGTAGTTCTCAGATGTTCGGTTCAAGTAAAGAGAGGAGCTGACAACGTGGTCAAAATACAACTGCGGTGTTTATTAATACCACAGCTCAGGAATTAAAACAAGTACATCGTCTCTTTGGTTCAATCTAATTGTCTCTTTCATGTGGCTGTTGTCCATGCTCGGATCAGCTAGGGTGATCAGAGTTTTCTTCTCGGTGCTGGCGTTGTTGTCTCTTGGTTCCATGGCAACAACGAGTCCTCTCTTAGTGGTTTGCTGGTCTGGTTGTCAAGGCAACCTGGTCTCCGCGAGTATCGGTGCTCAGCAGAGAGCGCTCGTTTTTCGTCTCTCCTTTGGTGGTAGGCTTCTCCTGCTGCGAAGCGATTCGTCTGTCATCGGGTCTCAGTCCCTCTGTGTCACGGCTTGGCTCTCCCTCTGTCGGTGGAGGTTTTCAGCGCTCCAGCTGCGATGCGATCTCTGTCATCGTCTGTGTCCATGGCTCTGTGTCTCCATGCTCTCAGGATCCTTCTCGCTGTGTCTCAGGCTCGGCTCTCGAGTTCTGTGTGGCTCGCCAGGTCCTTTCTGGTGTGTGGCGTGTCTCTCCAGATCCCTTCTGGTGTGAGTGTTCTGAGTGTCTCTCTCCGTCGCCATCACAGCCCTTTTTATCAGAGCGAGAGAGAGAGAGAGAGAGAGAGAGAGAGAGAGAGAGAGAGAGAGAGAGAGAGAGAGAGAGAGAGAGAGAGAGAGAGAGAGAGTCCCTGCCTGCCTATTAACGTCTATAATCTGCCTTCCTTATTTGGCCATATTCCTTGTAGCCGGCTTGTCTGTTGTCTCTTGTGACAAGTTACACAATTTATTCTGCTGACACAACCGTTTGGGTCCTGTGACAACGGTTTCACAGTTTGAATCTGCTGACACTTTACTTGATGAGGGGATCCGTTTCACTGAGTAATACATCCTTATGCTTGTGACAAAATGTTTACATAGTGTAGATAAGAAACAGACTACTTTCAGACAGTGCCCAGACAACAAACCCTATATATCCGTCCTTTAATATAACACCTTATTTCCTGATTAAATCATGTGACCAATATTTGTATAGTTTTACCTTCTAGTATTTAAGAGTTTTTATTCTTTATTGTGACTAAGTTATTCTAGTAGTTCTAAGAGTTATGCCTACATGTAACCTATGAAATTGCTAAACCTATTAGTATATCATTGATTTGCACTGTTTGTCAACTAGTGGCAGTTCTCTGTGATGTGAAAGGAAGATTCCCACCATTGGTGTCACCTTTCTGACCCTGTCCATTAGTCAGCAGCAGCTGCCGTGTTGTAACCTGAAATTCCTTCCTAGGGTAAATACGACCTTTTTGATCTCAACTGTTATTCTGAGTTTGGTTCCTGTTTCAACGATAATGATCTCCTTCCTTGTCAGTTGGAGGTGGCCTAAACCACAGCTGCTAACCAACCAGTGGAATGTGCATTAACGTCATAAACAGTCTTTTTGCCCTATCAGCGAACCATCTTCTGTGAAACCCTGACAGCAGATTGTCCTCCAGTTGGCTGAGTGCGGGGTCAATCAGCATTTTGTCTTTCTAATCATTTTCCTTGTACATTTTCAGTTTGCTATGTTCATGTTTTCATTTAGAAATATACGACAATCCACCCTTAGGGGGTTTAATAACCTCCTATACAGCATCAATATTCTAAATTAAAACATGTTAAAATCATAATCATAATTTTTGCTAATATTTTCCAAAATTTCAAAAAAATCCAAAATTTACACAAATCGAACTACAAAACCCCTTTCCATCTGTACAGTTACAAAATCATCATTTCACCTACCTTTTCCTCCTTTCACAGTTTATACACATTATCAGTTATAAATACAACATCCAGTCTAAGAAAGCTGTTCCTGTTTTTACAAGAAACACTCTTTCAATAATAGCTTTTTTGTTTAGACTACTTTATCCATGTAATAAGCTTAAATGTCTATTTTGTGTAATTGACTCTGCAAGAAAAGATTAATACATCACATCAATATAAGACTAACAGTTCTAAACATTTGAGGGAAATTCAAACAAGCAACATAAATCATTTTTTCTCCTTAAAAAGACCACTGAGGCCTCAATTACCTCCCTGTCAGTTATCCCTATTTCAACCTCCTGAGGCCTTTATTGCTAACTCGTTTTTGACCGTTTTCTTCTTGTTGTATTTTGTGCTAATCACCGCCTCTTCTTTGTTGTATGCAGATCCCTGGTACTGCTCCGATTTTTCCACAGAAGGAAACGATTTTCCCTCTGTCCTTTTTGCATTTTGGATTATTATTTACAAAACACACAATAGATTGGAAACTTTTATTTTCGCAGATACATCTTTACTGTTCTGCATTTTGACAATACATTTTTCTCCAAATCCTTTATCTATGTATTTCACAGCTTCTTACGTTAGCATTCAATCAAATCACCTTTGTCTCATTTCTTTTTGTGCTGTACTGTTTTACTAGATTCAATATCTCAAGATCAACACAACTACCTCCACCCTTGAAAGTGGAATATCCATTATTTCACTATCAAATACCTTGTTTCCAGACAGCTCCTCGGTCCGGACAGTCAGCTCTAGACGAGGCCAATCACCAACAGAACCTATGTGCATGGTCAACAAACCACAGTTCCTTTAAACACACATCACACACACTCCGCCAGCTTCCAACAAGCCGGTGCAGAGTCTCCCATAAGTCAATCATCAAATTCACATGTCAGCACCCTACATGAACACTATTTCGGCCAATTTCGACCAAAAACCTACAGAGCTTCCTATAGACAGAGAAATATGTTTCCCCAACCCTTACCATAACCCAAAAAGTGACACAACCGCCCAGATTCTACATCTGGACTCTTAATGAGCGGAAAACAAACCATGAACCAGCTCCCGTCCATTCCCCGTTTCCAGTCCATTATATCAGACCTCCTACCAGTCTCGCTGTGTCACCACCACCTGCTATCCCTGACCGGCGAGAGATCCCTCCCAGCCAGCCAGTTCCTAAAAAAATATAGTCAAACAAAAACAAAGAAAACTGTAAATAAACAAAAAAATTGTGAGTGCCTACATGCTACACACCCATCCAACAGAATTTAACTATTATCTAGAGGCATAAATACCCCCGCAAAAACTAAGACAGCAAAATAAAAAATCCAAAAAGAAATAAAATAAGTAATGAAATAATAATATTTTTTTTTTTTTTTTTTTTTTTTTTTTTTTTAAACTTGACCACCCTTCGATCAAGTATGTAATCACTACTATAAATAGTCCTTTGTTTCCAACTCTGTCTAATATTAAATGTTCCATTGTTCCTGTCCAAAACCATCAATTTTGTTAGTTTGATTAGCCCAGGCAATATTCCCAGTTACTTCATCCCTCTATAGTCCCAACTTACCCTGGTTAGTCTTCCAAACCATTTTAGTAACTTGCACACCTAATCAAACCTTATCTATGTATCTGCGTCTCTATCTTTATTCTAATCAGTCTCATTATCCATTTTAATTGATCAATAACTCTATTTACTCGAGCACCCAAAAGGCTTTGTTTGTGCATTTCCGCTTCGCTCTTAATCAACCTATGACCTATGCAGACACCCCCTATTTACACCCCCTCTGAAAATGTCCCAACTCTCCACATTTCCAGCAACTCTGTTTTCTGATGGACTCTCGCCTTCTACTGGACTTTTGCTGAGCCCTCCACCCTTTGTCACATGACCGAGCGAAATGGCCAACCTCCCCACAATCCCAGCACACAGCCGACGCCGGCCATCCCAGGGGTTCCAGTTTACCACGACTCCCGCAGTCTCTCGGCTGGCATCCCACAGTCCTCGCCAGGTCCACCCCTCTCCTGTCCTCTGGTCGCATGTCCTGTTGCCTGGAGGAGAGAGGGGCATACCTGTCCTTTTCTGCTGCCTCTCCTCGGGCCCTCTCTGGTTGGGAGGGGCCGAGAAACTCACCCCTCCTGCGGTTCCGCTCACCCTGTCGCGGCCCAGTTCCCTGTCCGGGCAACGGAGCACAGGGCACTCTTTGATCACGGCGGCCTAGGTCAGACGCCCGAAGCATGATCTCAACAGCTGTCGCTTCTAGTAGTGCAGCCTTTCTTGCCAGTTCTCGTTCCAATCTCTGAGTCTCGTGTGCGGCTTGACCGATCTCCAGCTGTGTCTTCATCAGATCTCGATGAACTGCCTCGTGTTGTTCGAACGCTGTCACAAACGCTCTCTGTTGTCTATAGTATGCTGCCTCTTCCCCCATCTCAGCACTGGCGGTTTGACTTCCCATCGCTGGGCGCCGCCTCTCATCTTGGCTTTGGTGCTGAGGGCAGGGTGGACATGGGAAACAGGTGGGCTGTAGAAACTGTTCATGTATTCCATACCTGCTGTCGGTCTCAGTTCCAGCCATCCGGCCAGAGTGGACTTCGTGGGACTGCTGTAACCTCAGTCTCTTTTTCTGCCCCTTGGTTAAACCGCAGTCGCCTGCAATGGACACTCCAGCTTGAATCGGTTCTGGTTGGAGTAACACCGTTGTCACTGGTTCACTCCCCTGTATTGGAACCAAAGTCAACATTTCAAGTCCTTCTGTCGTACTGGTCACATGAGAGAAGTCCATATTCCAATCAATCAGATCATAATCACTGGTAAAGTCTATCTGGGAAATGTCTGCAGAGGCTCTCGGCCTTCTCCCCCCAATGGCCTGATCACTAAGGCCCTTTTCCATATTGTTGTTGTTGTTATTCTATTGTTATTGCATCTAACGCTTCAGTTGTTCCTATCAATGTTCCACTAAGGTGAACTTCCTATGTTACTGTCATTCATTCCACTTTCAAACACTCCTGTAATCACCGTTTGAAAAAACAAGTTTCTCTGTCTTTCACTATTTCTACTTACTTGAGTTAAAACACTCACACTGTCAAATTTTTACTGTGCAGACAAGGATTGATAACTGGCTTATCATTCATACTTATACCAAGGCTCATTACAGCCGTTTCCCTAGATGGTTATGGAAATCATCCAGAGCTCCTGTTCAGCCGAGCACCTGTACAGAAAGAAAGCAAAAACATCCAGACTTAATACAGTGGCATTTCCCTATTATTTCCACTATTCGTTATGCATTGGAAATGTCGGGCAACACTATACTAAAATATTTAGAGAGACAAAGTGTGATCTGTTTGAAAATAACGATACAGCTTATCTTGATTGTCCGTTCCTTCAACAGGAACACTGGAGGTTTCCAATCCCCTGTGTGTTCTCTCCACCTGATTTTCTGGGAAACATAATCATTAGTCCCATGCCTATCAATTTGTCTAATAATCTTGGTAAACCTGGTCCTTCATCCGTTCCAATCTCTCTTTGCTTGATGAATCGTTTTATCCTAACCTTATTTCTTACTTTAACTGCCCGATTAGCGTCTCGACTAAATGTATTATTCGCTTTTGCTTCACACACTCCTCATACAACATCAATTTCATTTATCCTTACACACAACCATTACCCCCTCACAACACTTAATAGAAATCAATTAGTGTTGTTACTGCTACCAACCACCAATCAGGGAAAACAATAAACTTTTAGCAACTTAGATCACTAAAACCCTGACCGACACATAGTACAGCTGGCCACGTTAATAAATTCACGGACACCCGCACTATGCCACCGCAATATTCACCCAGTTCCCTGAATACACAAAGAACCGCCAACTCACAGCCCAAAGCGTTCCCCCTCCAGTTTCGAACCTGAACGGAAACACCCCAAGCTTTATCACACCAAGAATATCACAAATCATCCTACCACCACCTGCACCCAGACAGGCCAGCGCCCATCCGGTACCTACTTCACATACACAATAACAACGCAGTTCAAATAAACCCACAAACCAATAACCACAACATACGCCGCAATCTAGGGATGGAGAACCACAGGGCGAAATACAAGGAGAGACAGAGGGGGGGCGGAGGGAAAAGAAAAAGGAGGGAGGGATACAGGGATACAGGGACTAAGGGGAGGAAGGGGGGGGGGGGGCACACAATGCAACATTAACTATTACCAAAACCGTCTACACTCAATCAGCAGAATACCCCGTATTGCCTGGTCCCGTTTACCCACAGGACTCCAACACTATCACCATCATCTGCTGCCAACTTTAACTTAAATCAACCTTAACTTTAATCAGACTAAAATAGTCCGCATGGAGACATTCAATTCATCCTTACATATTCCTAACCTAGCAAGTAACACTATTTTAACATAACCAATATTCCAAGCCCATCATAAAGGCAACAACAAAACCCCCTCTGCGCACCCGTCATCTCACAAAGTCAAGCTGGGAGATAGGGATGGAGCGGAGGGGGGCGGGGGGGGGGGGGGGGGAGGAGGGAGGGAGGGAGGGAGGGAGGGAGGGAGGGAGGGAGGGAGGGAGGGAGGGAGGGAGGGAGGGAGGGAGGGAGGGAGGGAGGGAGGGAGGGAGGGAGGGAGGGAGGGAGAGAGGGAGGGAGGGAGGAGGGAGAGAGTGTGAACGAGGGAGGAAGAGACAGAGGAAAAAGGGGGGGGGGGGGGTTCACGCAAAATCCCATCACCCAACGCCATCATACTTGGCCCATAACAAATACAGATTTATAATCAAACAAGTATACACATTCATCATCAACAACTGAAAAAACCGAACATAAAGAATTTACAAATCCCCACAAATGGTCGCTACTCAAAACCTATAATAACCACAAACGTTCTGCCGTTGCCTACTGCACCTCGTTTTACCTGTAAAGGAGAGGTGTAACTATCAAAGAGGCAACACTGCCCTCCACTGGAACGTTCGCTCATCACCCTTATTGCACCACAGTTCTCACCACATCCTGCAGGAGGCGCCCACGCCTCCCCCGCAAGTGCGTCATTCACGCCGTACCACACCAAGACGTCAACTTGACGTTCCATCTCAACCACAAAACTACAATTCCCAGAATCCCCTTACACCGGAAGTCCCTGTCCTCCGCCTCTCCAAGATCCCGCGCCAGCCACCAAAGAGTAGCAACACGCGATACTCTCCGAGAGTTCAATCATGCTATATTGTTAGCACAGGTAGCTTAGCATCTTAGCTTCGTTAGCTCAGTACCGCTAGCTCCAGCTTAGCTTAGCATCCAACATCACTCCTCCTAAACGGCCCAGTATCCTGTTGATTCGAGCGGCACAACACATCGTGACGTTTACACAACCCCAGCTATACCCCGTAACACAACTTTAATCCTATTCAGCCCCCGTTCACAGAACATATATCATTATCTTTATCCTAGTACGCTCGCCCGATTGGCCCCGCCTGACCGAAATACACAGTATATTAAACGCACCCCCAGCTCCGACACTCCCAGTGACGTCATCAGCTCCAAAATCTCAGTTTCTTTTGACCGTTATTACATTATTTCTAGACCTTAACCCCACCGTTTTAAAAAATGTCAACGAACATTTCACATCTCCTAGGTTCCATCACACTTGCCATTCATTCAATTCACTCGACAACGCAACACAGCGTCCACACATTAGTCCCGTTGCCCTTAGCTAACGCCGGCAGCTAAACAAACGCCTCTCTTCTTCCGGACAGGGGTGCGGTTTCTCCGCCGCAGTCTTGGCCACCAGTGTCTATAATAATACAAAAAAATACCTTGGCATTCACTCAGAGCTCCTAACATTCATCCATTCAAACACATATACTTAGCAAAACAATGTCCCATTCATAAGCATACCATTCATTTGCGCACATTCATCCTAAACGCATTTCCTCGCTTTTCTCACACAATATTCTCCTATGTTCTAATCACATGTGCAGTATCTACTTCCAAAGTGCTTTACTCCAAAGGTTACTTTCCCAACGTCATCCTAACTCCCCATCCTCTCAATCTTAGTAGATTATGTCGGGCCACGATATAACAGCTCCGCATGAAACGTCTTTCAAAACTCGCCTGTCACACGCGCCGATCCTAAGAGTGAAGCCTCGACGGTCTGGCAAAAAGCAACCAATTAATCCCCATTGTACTCTGTTCTCAGTATACCCTACACTCCGTTCTCTGTTCTCTTCGTGGAACCAGGCTATCCCTGTACTACACCACGGTTCTCTCATTAAACTCTTTACCTTACCCTCTAATGAACCACCTCGTCACTCACAGTCTCTCGTCCCGCTATCTGTGACCAATCCCCGTTCTACCGCTTCCACGCCGGTCCCCTCAAATATTTTACCTATCCCTAGCCTATCCTCCTAAGCTAACTAAATATAGAGATCTATATCCTCATCCTAACCGAACATCCCCTATCCCCTACGCTTCCTAAGTGCAGCGCCGGCGTGTGGCTGAGACCAGAATCAGGTTGTGAACCCTGAACCCCGATCCCCTCCAACACCAACTTTATCCTGGTCCATTTACAACTTATTTCTAACCAAAGTAATAGCAACCCCAAAAACGAGACTGCTTCGACTATCACCAATTTCAAACACATTAAAGTCTACTCACCTATTCCCACTGGCCTGTCGAAGTGGTGACGATTCTTTCCGTCATAGAGGCGTCGACGAGGTCCATCTTCCAGAAGTAGCCTTCAGTCGTCTCCAACCGGTTCCGGTCGAATGCATCCGGGTCACGGCACCAATTGAAGTATCTCTCTGTTCTTCATTTACCTATATCTAAGTTCATTGATCGTATAGTTTTCTATTATCACCCTTCTCCTGCATTGGTTAGGTAGTTCTCAGATGTTCGGTTCAAGTAAAGAGAGGAGCTGACAACGTGGTCAAAATACAACTGCTGTGTTTATTAATACCACAGCTCAGGAATTAAAACAAGTACATCGTCTCTTTGGTTCAATCTAATTGTCTCTTTCATGTGGCTGTTGTCCATGCTCGGATCAGCTAGGGTGATCAGAGTTTTCTTCTCGGTGCTGGCGTTGTTGTCTCTTGGTTCCATGGCAACAACGAGTCCTCTCTTAGTGGTTTGCTGGTCTGGTTGTCAAGGCAACCTGGTCTCCGCGAGTATCGGTGCTCAGCAGAGAGCGCTCGTTTTTCGTCTCTCCTTTGGTGGTAGGCTTCTCCTGCTGCGAAGCGATTCGTCTGTCATCGGGTCTCAGTCCCTCTGTGTCACGGCTTGGCTCTCCCTCTGTCGGTGGAGGTTTTCAGCGCTCCAGCTGCGATGCGATCTCTGTCATCGTCTGTGTCCATGGCTCTGTGTCTCCATGCTCTCAGGATCCTTCTCGCTGTGTCTCAGGCTCGGCTCTCGAGTTCTGTGTGGCTCGCCAGGTCCTTTCTGGTGTGTGGCGTGTCTCTCCAGGTCCCTTCTGGTGTGAGTGTTCTGAGTGTCTCTCTCCGTCGCCATCACAGCCCTTTTTATCAGAGCGAGAGAGAGAGAGAGAGAGAGAGAGAGAGAGAGAGAGAGAGAGAGAGAGAGAGAGAGAGAGAGAGAGAGAGAGAGAGTCCCTGCCTGCCTATTCACGTCTATAATATGCCTTTCCTTATTTGGCCATATTCCTTGTAGCCGGCTTGTCTGTTGTCTCTTGTGACAAGTTACACAATTTATTCTGCTGACACAACCGTTTGGGTCCTGTGACAACGGTTTCACAGTTTGAATCTGCTGACACTTTACTTGATGAGGGGATCCGTTTCACTGAGTAATACATCCTTATGCTTGTGACAAAATGTTTACATAGTGTAGATAAGAAACAGACTACTTTCAGACAGTGCCCAGACAACAAACCCTATATATCCGTCCTTTAATATAACACCTTATTTCCTGATTAAATCATGTGACCAATATTTGTATAGTTTTACCTTCTAGTATTTAAGAGTTTTTATTCTTTATTGTGACTAAGTTATTCTAGTAGTTCTAAGAGTTATGCCTACATGTAACCTATGAAATTGCTAAACCTATTAGTATATCATTGATTTGCACTGTTTGTCAACTAGTGGCAGTTCTCTGTGATGTGAAAGGAAGATTCCCACCATTGGTGTCACCTTTCTGACCCTGTCCGTTAGTCAGCAGCAGCTGCTGTGTTGTAACCTGAAATTCCTTCCTTAGGGTAAACATGACCTTTTTGATCTCAACTGTTATTCTGAGTTTGGTTCCTGTTTCAACGATAATGATCTCCTTCCTTGTCAGTTGGAGGTGGCCTAAACCACAGCTGCTAACCAACCAGTGGAATGTGCATTAACGTCATAAACAGTCTTTTTGCCCTATCAGCGAACCATCTTCTGTGAAACCCTGACAGCAGATTGTCCTCCAGTTGGCTGAGTGCGGGGTCAATCAGCATTTTGTCTTTCTAATCATTTTCCTTGTACATTTTCAGTTTGCTATGTTCATGTTTTCATTTAGAAATATACGACAATAGTATAACTGTATATTGTATAGTAGTGTATATAAGACCCAGTGCCTCATAGCTTAACACTGTATTGCACTATCGCAGGACCTTAGCATGTCTTTTATCATGCATTTTAAACTTTATGTAAATTATACCTGTTATGTCTTATTCTTATTACTTGTATTATTCCAATCCAATCCAATCCAACTTTATTTATAAAGCTTGTTAACAGCCACAGGGGTATAAAGTGCTGTACAGAGGGAGCAAAACGATACAACAATAACACAGTAAAACAATAAGATCATAAAATCAACAAGCTACATGGTGTTGAAAGCCAGAGAGAAAAGGTGGGTCTTAAAGGGGAACTATTTTACTATTTCTTTCACTATTTGGGCACTTTTACACAATTCCTGTGAGTCTATGGAAAACCTCTGTAATATATATATATTTTTAATTCATTGTTTTGTATTTCTAATCAAGTCCTCAAAAACAGCATTTTTCTACCTCAAGATCTCGAGCCGTTTTGAGCTGATGTGGCAAGAGTGCAGGTGCCACTGTGTGCAGCTCATCTTCTATCTCAACATTAACATGCAGTGGTGTCTTTGTGACATCACATATAGGCACATTTTCAGATGACTCAGTTCAGTGAGGGTGAATATTGTGAGAGGAGAATTGGAAGAATGCACCAATATGAGAATTTTGAGACATAGATCATATTAATATAAGTTCACATAGCTAGGAAACAATGCTAAACACTCAAAAAGGCCATTTATAAGATAGTTCCCCTTTAAGGAGGCCTTTGAAACTGGGCAGTGATGAGGCCTGCCTAATCTGCAGCTGCAGCTCGTTCCACATTTTGGGGGCGACAACGGAGAAAGCACAGTCTGCATTGCAGTAATCCAGCCTAGTAGTCACAAATGCATGGATTATTGCTTCAAAATGCTGCGCCTGTAGGATGGGCTTAATTTTGGCCAGCTGCCTCAACTGGAAAAAGTTCGATTTGACCACGGCCTTGATCTGGCTGTCATCAGCGTAGCAGTGAAAAGAAATGCCGTGCTTTCTGAGGATGGAACCAAGGGGCAATAAATAAATAGAGAACAGGACGGCGCCAAGTATCGAGCCCTGAGGTACGCCATACAATAGGGGGGCAGTAGAGGACACAGAGTCCTCGAGCCTGACACAAAAAGATCGATCTGCCAGGTAGGACTTGAACCATCCAAGGGCTATGCCTCGGATGCCCACCCACTGTTCAAGGCGGGCAATTCAAATCTCATGGTCCACCGTGTCAAATGCGGCCGACAGGTCTAAAAGGACCAGGACAACACAGTCACTGGAATCAGTAGCTAAAAAGATGTCGTTAAAAACACTTAAAAGTGCAGACTCAGTGCTGTGCAGGGATTTAAAACCAGATTGGAAAACCTCGAGAATATTGTGCTCGTTTAAAAAATGCATTAGCTGAGTATAGACAATTTTCTCGAGGATCTTGCACAATCGCTGCAGGCATGACCACCCGCATTTCACTGTATTCCGTGACAAATAAAACTCTTGACTTGACTATGTCATTATGCAGAACCTAAGAAATGCCTGTACCAGATGCACCATATTTCTTTCTATTCCACCAGGTACTACATTCTTTATAGTATATTTACAGATAAATTACATTATGGGGGCTTTTCACACCTACGTTTGTGTGAAATGGTCAGAATCAAAAGTGAAATTGTAACTTTTTTTTGTTGATAAAAAAACGAACCAAACTACATAATAAATACATAATGATCACACTGGTCTGCCTTTTATTGGGCATCATTTTGAATATGTGAACATAAATAATTGTGATTATTCATATGCGAAAAACACGTTTTCCAATTCACTGTGATTAATTATGTAGTACTATAGGCTACTATCACCTGCATTATGCATGCAAGGTACTTGTTTATTATCACAACTTTATTTGGCTATTTTGAACATACCAGCAGCGAAAAACCTTTTGAAAAACGTCAACAGAAACCATTCCAACCGGCTTCAATAAATGTGCATTTTTTTTTTTTTTTTTTTTTTGGTTTTCACACTTCAAACGAACCGCTCCAGGATTCACTTGGAAGCGGACCGAGACCAACTCAAACAGGTTTAATTACTGTGTTCACGCCAGCCCAAACAAACTTCACCGCGGGAGGTAAATGCCCAAGGGTCGATTCAAGCAGACCAAACAAGGCAGGTGTGAAAGCGCCCTCAGACATAAGAGAAGGTATTACACCATGTTCAATTATGTTGCTCCCCCAAATGTGGTCGTGAAAGGCTATTTTCTTTTTTCCTTTAATTTTTTTGGGACAAGGTATAAGGAAGAATGTTCTGGTGTACCGATGAGAAAGATGAGATTGATGACATTGCTGCATATTAGTTGTACCATCTGTGCTTTGAATTACGGTGTATATGTATGGGACGTCTTTGCTTGGTTGCACAGCACAACCCCGATCATTACCAGGTAATGAACAATTACATGTTTGTTGTTGCATACTTGAACATAATGATTACCGTCAAGTATGCAACATATGTAATTTTGTTGGTGCAATGGTCATGATTACTGCTGCTGGGTATGAATTTTGACAAAGTATAGCTTATTTGCACTCACAGAAGAGTCACAGGACCATTTCGATTCAACGTGTACAGTATGTAACTCCCTCCGAGCACAGCAGACACAAGTGGTTTCTTTCTATCGGTTTATTGAAAGCTTGGTCCTCCAATCCACCTCCAATCCACCGTGAAAACTTAAAACAGAAAACATAAGTCGCGTTAGGTCGACACAAACAATAATATACACAGTATGAAAAACAACATGTCAGGAAAGCAAAATACAAACAAACATTAAATACCTCGTTGGCTGCATGCTACATAAAAGGGGTTTTCATTCTTCTGTTCTTGACAACAGTCTTGGTAGTGGTAGAACCTGTACAACTCCGACCATCCCTGCCGCTTGCTCGCAGGTGCCGTAATCAGTACCAAAAGTAAAACGCGAGAGCAGCCTAACGGGACACCATATATAACCAGACGTCAAAATGAATATACTATAAATTGTAACAAATTAAATAATAAAGAAAATAAGAAATGCAACATAAATACATTCTCAAATATTACACTAGACTTACAAACTCAAATAACATATAAATTATGAAACCATATTGTAACTGAGGGGTACAATTCCCTGACTGTATTGAGAGTATGGTATATTAAACCACTACTTAGTTATGTACTTTAATTACTGGCCATACAGTACATGAATATATATAGTGAACACCCACACAAGAACATTGACACATAAAGTTCTATTTGGAGGGTATTTATTATTATCAGCAAGCAACGTTAGGTTACAGCTTGAGAATTATACTCGCGCTTGTAAGGCGAAGAACACACGTAAAGTAGGTCAAGAGCGTAAGTCAATGAGAATAGTAAGATGGGTCTAAACTGACGCCACCTGTGGCATAGCAATTACATAAGGCACACTAGTACCAGCTGGAGACACTGGGGGGTTCCCTCCGGGTGTAAGGCCGGCAGGGTAGAGGAATGTTCGGGTGCAAAGTCTGGGTCAACGCGGAATAACGAGGCTCCAGATACAGGAGCCAGTGCAGTACTCCCTTGATCAGTAGACAAAGCAACAGCTATAATCCAGTATGCTCGACAGCATGGATGAAAGCTAGCCAGCCTCTTCCTAGAGGCGGGCTCGAGTGATGCTCCTCACGGGGGTAGATCCCACACGATAGTGGGGTAGACGGTTCTCTGCTCCAGCAGTCACGGTACCAAAGCAATATAATCCAACCAGAAAAGGTTCTGCAGTCGCCGGTGTAGGTTCTCCGGTGTACATATCCAACGGTTCTCATCTAGGACTCCTCGGGTGGGGGCACGAGTTTAGGCCGCCCAGCCTGGATAAGTGCACTAGCTATATACACGACGAACCGGTGGTAATGCTGGTCACTGAAGAACGGTAGCCGCACGATACACTATAAATGATAGACTATTACTTCACATTAGAATAAGTCGAACTCAACGGTACTGCGTTAAACTCTGACACTTTAGCAATCTATTCGCACGCGGTTCTCAAGGCTCTATTCAGAGGCAAAGTTGCCCACTTCACTGCACGTTGTCTCGTGGTGAAGGCTTTACTAGTAATGAACGAATTGCTGCTGTTTCCACCTGCGCCGTATTTATACGTAAGGTGAATTATCTATTGCCAACCTCAGTTCTGTATCGTATTACTGCGCAAACCTGGACATGTTGAGACATGCCTTGGCATTGCCTTTGAACTTGCCGTTGGGGGTATGGTCGTTGGCGCCTAGGGGTCGCTGTCCAATAGGAGAGCGAATATTATGGTATGGTTTGTACCCAGGTAAAGGGATATTCCGTGTATATATACAAAGAATATACAAGGGATATCAAATGATATAAAAATATTATACAAGGGATCTCAAGCAATAAATATATATATTCGGTTTAATCTGACCCTTTGTAACAGCCGCCTCCTAATTAGTCCGCACCTAATTAGATAAAGCAAAGACAGCTTAATCGTCTTGTCAACTACTCAATGTCTGTTGTGGGGAGTAGGGCAATTCACAAAGTCAGTGGGTCATGATCGTCATCAAGGGAGTCAGGGAGCCTTGGCAACTCTATCAGCCTCGCCACGGGTCGGGTGTATGTCCGTCCCTGGACAAGAACTTCTGCCGCTCTGACCTTTCCGTCGGCACCAGTGATCACTTTGCTTACGCGGCCGGCTGGCCACATAGCTCGGGGTAGTGATTGGTCCACGATCATGACGACTGTGTCCTCCGTCAAGTTGTCTCTATCTTTTACCCATTTCTGGCGTGTTTGTAGAGACGGTAGGTAGTGGAGGAGGAAACTGTTCCAAAACTTGTCAGCCAATACTTGACTGTACCTCCACATTCTTCGGCCGTTCGCTTCTTCAGGTCTGTACACCGTCTGTGGGAGCGCGGGTTCCAGCCGCCCCATCAAGAGAGTGTTGGGGGTGACTGGGTCGACATCAGCTACATCACTTGAGACGTAACCGAGGGGCTTTGAGTTCAATACTCCCTCGATCTCTGTGAGGACTGTCGTGAGGACTTCTTCAGCCACGGTCTGGGCCCCAAGCACGGCGTACAGGGCTGTCTTTATTGAACGTACTTCTCGTTCCCAGGTTCCCCCGAAGTGAGGGGCGTTCGGGGGGTTAAACTGGAAGTCAATCTGAGAGGGAGCGAGGTGGGTCTTAAGTTCTGGGCCCATGGCTTGGAAGCTCTCTTTCTCCGCCTTTGAAGTTTGTCCCGTGATCAGACAATAATATAGACGGTTTTCCTTTTCGCGCTGTGAATCTCCGGAAGGCCATGAGGAATGAGTCCGTACTCATGGTCGGAAGGAGTTCTATGTGTATTGCTCGGGTGGTCATGCATTTGAATACAATGCCCCACCTCTTCTCCATCCCTCTTCCTTTCTTCACGTAAAGCGGGCCGAAGCAGTCCATGCCGGTGGAGTGAAAGGGCTTGTCGCCAAGTCGGAGGCGACAGGGAGGCAGGTCAGCCATCCTGGGTATACTGGGCTGTGCTCGCCACTTGCGACAGTCTAGACAGGTCCGCTGGAAGCGTCGTACTGCTTCTCTTCCATTCAGTATCCAATAGCGACGTCGGATCTCAGCGAAGACTCTCTCTGCCCCAGCGTGGTGCACATCCTCGTCGTATTTCTTTATGATGAGCTTGGTGACCTTGTGTCGGCTGTTGAGGACTATAGGGAACTTGACGTCATCCGTTAAGTCCGGGGCTCGTCTCAGACGACCACCCACTCTGATGAGGTCATGGGCGTCGCGCTCAGGAGCCAGGTGGAGTAGTCTGCTGTCTGACAGGACTGGCTTTGATCCCTGCAGACAGTCTAGCTCCTCAGGGAACGAGTCTCTTTGGGCTCGCTGTAGCAGAAGGAGTTCTGCTTCTTCGTAGTTAGCGGCGTTAATGTCAGTAGTGGAGGGAACCTCAGGGTGGTGCCACAGGAATGTCTCCAACTGCGCACTCTCAAGGGTGGGGCAGTCGTCTATGTTAGGGTCGGTGGGGACTGGTGTGTGTGTCAACCCACAGAACATAGATTTCTTCATCTCTGCCTCCTCTTGACTAGCCTCCCGTGGGGTGGGGTTAGGCCACTCTTCTTCCGGGAGCTTGAGGAACTTGGGACCGTCACTGTAGATATTGTGACGTGTGAGGTCATCTAGGGACATCCCCCGTGTGATGACATCTGCTGGGTTCTGTTTCGTGTCCACGTACCTCCAGCATGCTGATTCTGTTAAGTCTTGGATCTCTGTGATTCTGACTCCCACGAAGACCTTGTATCTACACGAATCGGACTGGATCCATGTGAGTACGGTCATGGAGTCTGACCACAGGATTGTTCTTTGCACCGGGATGGTGAGTTCACGTTGGATTAACGTGGCGAGTTGCGCGCCTACCAGGGCTGCGCAGAGCTCTAGACGCGGGATCAATTGTTGCTTGCGGGGGGCTATCCTTGAGCGAGCCAGGATGAAGGCTGTGTGTATTTCTCTTCCCTCCTCTCGGGCCCGCAAGTAGGCCACCGAGCCGTAGGCTACTTCTGAGGCGTCGCTGAAGACGTGCAGGTCCATCTGGCACGTCTCCAGCCGCACTGTGGGTGGGAAGTAGCTGCGGCGTATGTTCACATTTGGGAGCGAGTTGAGTTCTTTTTCCCACTCTCTCCAGGTGGAAGCGAGGTGGTCGGGTATGGGGTCGTCCCAGCCCTGTTCCTTGTCCCACAGCTCTCGTACAATCATTTTTGCCCTGGTGGTGTAAGGTAGGATACATCCCAACGGGTCATATTGTCTGGCGAGTGTTCTGTATACACTCCGTCTGGTGGTCGGTAGAGAAGTCGACCTTCCCTGCTCCGTGGTCAGGGGTGTGTATCTGTAATGGAGCGAGTCTGTTTTGAAGCGCCAGACTAGTCCTAATGTCATTTCTTGGGCTTCACCTGGGATGGTCGCCATCCAGGTCTCGCTGCTTGCTGCCTTGTTCTCTGGGGAGAGGCTGCGCAGTACTTGAGGGTCGCTGCTGGCCCACTGCCGGAGATCAAAGCCGCCTTTGATCAGGGAGGCGCGGAGCTTGAGTAGGAGGGCTTCGGCTTCTTCTGGCGTCGAAACGCTTTGCAGACAGTTGTCTACGTAGAAACTCCTCTCTACACTTTGTCTGACCTCCTCGTCAGCTGCTGGGTCCTCTGCGACATGTTTTTGCTGTGCGAACGTAGCACAGCATGGGCTGCATGTGGTTCCGAAAGGGAGGACCTCCCATTGGTAGATGGATGGTTGCTCATCCCCGATCCTCTCTCTCCATAAGAACCGCAGCAGGGGCTTGTCCTCTTCCACTAGTCGCACCTGCAGGAACATCCCTTTGATGTCGCCGCTGATGGCCACCTTGTCTTGGCGGAAACGTAGCAACACGCCTAGTAGAGAGGGGCCGAGTGTTGGGCCGGGCAAGAGTTCTTTATTCAGATTCTGTAGTCCGATCTGGTAGCTGCAGTTGAACACAATACGATCCTTGCCGTTGTGGTGGACCTTGTGGTGGGGCACGTACCATGATTCGGTCGTCTGGTCGGCCTCTTGAATGTAAATTTTCTTTATGTGTCCCGCTGCGATTAGCTTGTCAATCTCAGCGCGGTACACAGTGGCTTGAGTGGGGTCTTTGGCTAGACGCCGCTCGGTGTTCAGTAGATATCGCTCCGTCGCTTCTTTTGAGGCGCGGAGGGTGGGCATACCCTCTCGCCTCAAGAGTGGAGTTGCGTATCTCATCACTCCATTGACCTCGACTCTCTTTGTCCTCTGCTCGAGGAGGGTTATGGCATAAGTGTCTTCCTTTGATCGAACAAGTTTCTTTTCATTCTTAAAGGGCATTGCGTCTAATGTCCATAGCCTCTCGACGTGCTGTAAGAGGGTGGTGTCTTCTTCTTTTATTCTTGAGTGGAGGCAACGAGTTGCTGCTGGTCGGTTGGGAGACCTGGAGAGGGGGCCTTGTAGTGTCCATCCTAGGCGGGTCTCGACTGCTGCTGGACAGCCTCTGGGCCCGATGTGGACCCGGTCCGTTGGGACGATGAGGTGTGCGTGGTCGGATCCTATGAGCAGGGTCGGGGTGGCGCCGTCGATGAGCGGTATAGGTAGTTGACGTAGGTGCACGTATTTTTCCATCAGCTTGGGGATGGGGTAGGTGTACTGTGACAGGCCTATGTCTTGGCTGGTGAAGGCGTTAGTAATCCTATACTGCTTCTCGGGCTGCCCGACTGCGGAGATCATGAAGGAGATTTTTTCACCCATTATGGTCTTCAGGTCTCTTATGTTACGGATTGTCATTGTTTCTTCGCTCCCCCGCAGACCCAGCCGGGCTGCAGCGGATGCGAGGAGGAGAGTCTTTTCTGACCCATCGTCCAGGACGGCGTAAGTGTCCATGACCTTGTCCTCGTAGCTTAATATCACTCTGACCACTTTCAAGAGCACTCAGGAGCTCCCGCTGCTGGC
This sequence comes from Notolepis coatsorum, assembly GCF_963971535.1. Taxonomy (NCBI): domain Eukaryota; kingdom Metazoa; phylum Chordata; class Actinopteri; order Aulopiformes; family Paralepididae; genus Notolepis; species Notolepis coatsorum. The sequence goes on from NC_140169.1 coordinate 178,886,523, forward strand.
GGGGTCGATATACATGACGTTCACTCTCGAGCTACTTGGGGGTGCGAGTTTCTTGTTGTTGCTGTCATGCAAGACATCCAAGTGGGCGCCGTCACACTTGCTGCATTTCTTCTTTAAACGGCACTCGGCTGCCATATGGCTGCGCGCGCAGCGGAAGCAGCGGCGGTTGGCTTTGATCCACTGACTCACCTCGTCAGCGGTCATCTTCTTGAAAGTGTCACATTGAGACAGCCAATGTTCTTTCTCACAGTACTGGCATACAATCTTCCACTTCTCTTTCGTCGAGGGGGTGTTGTGGTTCTTGTGCTGCGGTACTGATTCGGCTTGGTGCATAACGGTCACCGACCGGCGGTTATCATTAGATCTCCGAGGTCCATCTCTTGGGCTTGGTCCACTCCACACGAACGTATCCAGTCGTAGGCTGCTGACTTCTCTCGCGAGGAAGTCGGCCAGGTCTAGGAGGGATGGCTCGGGACCGTCGGGATCACGGTGGTCTCTCTGCCGCCGAAAGCGCTCTTGGCGGGCTAGAGGGAGCTTCTCTAGTATTTGTTCTACATTAGAGTTAGCATATAGTTCATGTCTCCCTTTTTCCTTTTGGGACCCCAGCATCCCTACCAGGGATTGTACCTTGATAGAGAGGTCATCCAATGCTCTATTGTCTTTGGCTGGGGGGAGAGGGTCAATATTTCTTATTTCTTGTATCACGTATTCCCATATGCGTCCATAACGCTGGTCGAGGGCCACTAGAGCCGCGGAGTATGGGGTGCTTGAGTTGGAATATGCCAGCGCTATATTATGCGCTCTGGGCACCTTGAGATGCTTGAGGAGGATGGCATATTTGTACGACTCATCAGGGACGTCGGACATCATAGTCTCTAAGCACATCCGTAATTCCGTGTACTGTGCTCTGTCCTCGTGCGTAAAGTCTGGGAACGTCGGTGTGCCAAGGTACGATGCCATGGATGGCTGGCACATCGGTGAGCGTTGGGGAAGAGGCCTCCTGGGTGAGTCTCCCCGTACGTGTTTTCGTGGGCTGGTACTTGGTGGGTACCAGAGGCCGGGTACCCAGGTCCTGTTCCTCGGTGCTGACTGTGCGTCAAACTCACCCGTGAGTTGAGTCGGGGGTTTGTAGCGCAGTGACTCGGGGGTGAAGTCTGGGCTGTACTGGGCCTCCTGGTCCTGAGTACGTTGCTGCTGGTGGGCTTGACCTTCCTCCTCTTCCTCTTCCTCTTCTAGGTCTTCTAGGTCTTGAAGTCTTCTATTCAGTCTCTCGGCGGCGTAGGCCGGTTCTTCCCGGTTGCTGGGTCTCGTATGGACCGGTCGGGGAGGGGGTTCAGAGACGTAGATAGGATCCTTCTGTTGGCCGGGTTCCGGGTCACTTGGTCGGGTAGGGGAAGGTGCCCTAGACCCTTGTCGTGATGATGTCCTGGAGCTCCGTGCGGAGAGAGGGGGTGTCGCCCTGGCAATCAATTGTTCTATTATCTGCGCCTGCAGCCGGTCGCGCTCTGCTTCGCGCTGGGCGTGGGCTGCGTCGCGCTCTGCTTCGCGCTGGGCATGGGCTGCGTTGCGCTGTGCATTGGCGGCGGCGCGCTGTCCATCGGCGCGGTCTCTTTCAATGTTCTCTTCCGTCTGGAGGCGTCTGGTCTCCAGTCGTATGCGGTCGTCTTCACTCCTTTGTTGCGCCTGGAAGCGCTCTCGCTGGGTTGCAGAGTGTCCGCGTTCACTAAGGGCTTGCGCTTGGAGTTGCGCGTGAAGGCGCTCTCGTTGGTCTGCAGATTGTTCGCGCTCGCTCGTCTGTTGAGCCTGAAGGCGTTCTCTTTCCATGGTAGAGTGTTCGCGCTCACTTAGTTGTTGCGCCCGGAGGCGCTCTTGTTCCATGGAAGAATGTTCGCGCTCACTAAGCATCTGTGCTTGGAGTCGATCGCGTTCAGTGGAGGCTGCCAGGGTGGCGATGAATGCCTGCGCCAGCATCTGGTCCGCTTCGCTGGGGGATGACACTGACGGAGGTGATCGGCTTCTGACAGTGCTCGTTGGAGATCTGTTCTCTTGGCGCGCCCCGAGGTCCATCTCCTGGGCGCGCTTCTCTTCTGGTCGTGTGTCGGGTTCTGTCCCTGGAGCGCTTTATTTATCCTGGAGCTCTCCGGGGATTATACCGTTGACGTTGTCTGGGGGTATAGTCATGTCATGTTCCCCCTGGTCCCCCCCGTGAGCTTGGTCAGTTTCGTTAGAACCCACTAGGGTCTCTACTGGCAGGGTCGCCTGGTCGGTAGGATTTGACATGCTTTGACTATCCGCTTTATCCGCATTTAACGTCTGTTTAAAGCTAGGTATTAGACTGACAGCGTATTCCTCCAGATAGGGAGGTGGCTGACGTCTGCGCTGCGGGCGTTCTAGCTTGGGAGAGCCGCTTGGGGAGTGTTCACCGCTGGCCATGGTTAATATCAATATTATATTAGATATTACACTGATACCCTCCGGCTCGAAGGACCAATTGTAACTGAGGGGTACAATTCCCTGACTGTATTGAGACTATGGTATATTAAACCACTACTTAGTTATGTACTTTAATTACTGGCCATACAGTACATGAATATATATGGTGAACACCCACACAAGAACACGGCATTGACACATAAAGTTCTATTTGGAGGGTATTTATTATTATCAGCAAGCAACGTTAGGTTACAGATTGAGAATTATACTCGCGCTTGTAAGGCGAAGAACACACGTAAAGTAGGTCAAGAGCGTAAGTCAATGAGAATAGTAGGATGGGTCTAAACTGACGCCACCTGTGGCATAGCAATTACATAAAGCACACTAGTACCAGCTGGAGACACTGGGGGGTTCCCTCCGGGTGTAAGGCCGGCAGGGTAGAGGAATGTTCGGGTGCAAAGTCTGGGTCAACGCGGAATAACGAGGCTCCAGATACAGGAGCCAGTGCAGTACTCCCTTGATCAGTAGACAAAGCAACAGCTATAATCCAGTATGCTCGACAGCATGGATGAAAGCTAGCCAGCCTCTTCCTAGAGGCAGGCTCGAGTGATGCTCCTCACAGGGGGTAGATCCCACACGATAGTGGGGTAGACGGTTCTCTGCTCCAGCAGTCACGGTACCAAAGCAATATAATCCAACTAGAAAAGGTTCTGCAGTCGCCGGTGTAGGTTCTCCGGTGTAAATATCCAACGGTTCTCGTCTAGGACTCCTCGGGTGGGGGCACGAGTTTAGGCCGCCCAGCCTGGATAAGTGCACTAGCTATATACACGACGAACCGGTGGTAATGCTGGTCACTGAAGAACGGTAGCCGCACGATACACTATAAATGATAGACTATTACTTCACATTAGAATAAGTCGAACTCAACGGTACTGCGTTAAACTCTGACACTTTAGCAATCTATTCGCACGCGGTTCTCAAGGCTCTATTCAGAGGCAAAGTTGCCCACTTCACTGCACGTTGTCTCGTGGTGAAGGCTTTACTAGTAATGAACGAATTGCTGCTGTTTCCACCTGCGCCGTATTTATACGTACAGTGAATTATCTAGTGCCAACCTCAGTTCTGTCTCGTATTACTGCGCAAACCTGGACATGTTGAGACATGCCTTGGCGTTGCCTTTGAACTTGCCGTTGGGGGTATGGTCGTTGGCGCCTAGGGGTCGCTGTCCAATAGGAGAGCGAATATTATGGTCTGGTTTGTACCCAGGTAAAGGGATATTCCGTGTATATATACAAAGAATATACAAGGGATATCAAACGATATACAAATATTATACAAGGGATCTCAAGCAATAAATATATATGTTCGGTTTAATCTGACCCTTTGTAACACATATAATGGCCACAGCTACAGTGTACATTGATTTAATGTATTTAAGTAAAAGTCCAACAACACGTCATTGTATCTCCTCTCTCTTTTGCGGTCTGCCTTGATTTTGTGACAGCTTTAAAATAAATCATGATTGATTTGTAACCAACGTCCCTACTTTGGTAATAAATCATTCAACATGAAGACAGACCTTCATTAAGTCCCCTTGGAGCTCTTGATGAAATGTTTGCGTTGCCTCAATAGTTTAGATCTGAATTGAAAATTGGTGGTAAGATTAAAACTGTTAATGAAACTACAGAGGGAGGGTTTTTGGCACATGAGTAAGTGTGCATGTAACATGTGTGAAGATACAGGCTACAGGGGTACAATATATGCATTACATAAACATGCGGTACATACTGTATACAATATTGCCCCCCTGCGGTTTTTTCCATTTTTTCCCAATTAAGTTTTAATGGGAGTTTTTTTCTAATAGATTTATCTGTACTGGGTGTTTAATATCATGGGATGTGTACCATATGGAATACGGACCTGTGAAACCCAATGTGCAACAGTGATAATGGGCTACACCGATTAACTTGACCTGACTGGATGTGGCCTTGTGCCTTATTTAGCATGGGAAGAATATTATGATTATATCCAGTGCCCACTTCCAGATTAAATCCACACTGAACACAATATCCAACTGTGAAAATATAAATAATACCGTTGAAATGAAAGGCATTAGTCATCCAACGGCTCTTGTTGGCATAACTGTTTAAAAGCAGCTTCACAAAAGTGTGTGATAGTGTTTTATCTGCATTAGATATAGGCTACTAGCTAGATTTTTCAGTTAAAGAGTGGTAAATTGTAATGGATATTCTAATGCCAGAACCTAAGACACAAACTAGATGAGACAAGGTACATAGAGAAAACCCAACACCGGTATTTTAATTTACAAGGGACAATGGTACAGGTGAATAATTGAATCAGGGGTGAACAGATCAAAAGACAAAAAAGGATAAAGTCCAAATGAAAAAGCAACACAGAGCATTGTCCAAAAGACAAGTGAACAAAGTAGCAAAATAAACCACAGGAACAAGTCCAATTGCCTGGGAAGATCAAATATACCCAAACTCATGGGGCAAAACAGAGTATCCAGGAGGACCAACAAAAGGGGACAGGCAGGAGAATCACCAGACGGGGTAGTCAGGACGAGACTGTGACAAAATAAGGTACAAAGTTATAAATCTCAAACGGTCAAAAACACAGAATAGTAACTAGGAATCAAAAACACAAGAATGCACAGGACTAACGTTATGTAAGTCCAGTGGTGTAAAAAGTACCCAGAAATTATACTTAAGTGAAAGTATGGGTACCGTCTCAAAATCGTACTCATGTAAAAGTCAGAGTATCTGGCTAAAAACACACAAGTCTAAACGTTTCTACTTTTTGAGTAGTAGTAAATGTAAAAACTGTTTTGTATTGCAAGGGATAGACCAGGGGCCTCAAACTAGCTAGCAAACTTACCTCGACATGTTTCTTCAAATTCAATGGAGAATTTTTGAAAGCAGAAATGTCATGGCAAAGGAGACACTTCATTCTATAAGAATCAGTGTTGACTGCAGCCAAAGAGAACATTTCATGGAGTTAGGGCCATGGGTGCTCGTCTTGTCCGTCCACGCCGACCGTTTCGTCCTCTTCATCACTCGTACTATCGTTTGTGGCCATCTTCTTTAGCTTGTCACTCTGACTGTCTATTCTTCTGATAGCAGGTGTTTAATCAAAGATCCCCGCTTTCTAGTCTTGCACAAGGACCAATCCGCATAAGTATGGGTGGGTTAATCTTCCATTGATGAGGATTTGATTGGGTGTTTTTAAATAAAGCGGCCGCAGGATTAACACTTTCAGCGCCACGCCTTGTTTTCCGTTTTACCGCTTGAATGCCACCATCGGCGCCAATGTTAACGTTAATATCGCCTAATCTATGTTTTAAATTATGGCTATGTGTCTAATCTGCCCATCGCATTATCAAAGACTATTTTCCAGTCAGTGCTGTGAAGGCAGATTGTTTTTTTATCGCGTCGTTGCCGTTTCAGAGCAGTTAGAAAAGCCCCCATTTTGATATAAAAAACAGCTCATTCTGGAGCATTCTATGAAAATCGTCTTTTAGTGGAATATTCCACAACGTTGATATTCGTCTGCCTTTTTATGAATCGTTTTCAAATAAACGCTAGATGATCAATATTATACGTGCACGCACGCACATTACGGCCCGCACACTGATAATCGCTCCGTTGACTTTTACAGTGAAACCGAAAGAAGACATTTCACAAAACAGCTTATAACTTCATCAAACTTACTCTGATTATCCTACCACTGATAACATAGAGTCCTTACCTGACATCAGATGGTATCCAACTGGTATATTCCAATTCCTGATCACCATTCGAAAAAATCGATACGACAGGGGGGCGCTTTTTTCCACAGTGATCGTCGGCGCCCCTCGGCTATACTCGGGTAGGCTCGGGTGATGCAATAATTTTTCAGATCAAAAAAAAAAAAAAAAAAAAAAAATCCGAGAAATCTCGTGAGTGGCTAGCAACCACCTATAAAAAAACACGAGAAATCTCGTGAGTGGCACTGAAAGAATTAATAACGTTAACGTTAGTTAGGCCAGAGAAACAAATTTACTAATTAAAATGGTTGGGCCTGTGAGATTTGTACTTTGTAGGTCTGCATTTTAAAGGTGACATGCATTATAAATGTCCTTTTTCAGTCTCTAGTATTGTATTATAGTAATAGGAGTTAGTATCAATGTGTTTTTGTGTCTAAATACCATATTGGCGGATTGCTCTGATTCAGCTCAGACCATTTCCTGCTAGATTTAATTAGGTCATCCTGATTTGAGGCATGTCGTGACGTCACCCGGGCCTGGGTAAGCGGACAGTGATGCGATTGGCTCTGTGGTTGGAGCTAATGCCCGCCCACAATCTACCGAGACAGCGAGTGGAAACCACTTCCTCATACTGGGAGGCAAGGTGAAACCCGACACCTCTGCATGCACTCTGAGAGAGAGATAGAGAGGGAGAGAGAGAGGGAGAGAGAGAGGGAGAGACAGAGAGAGAGAGGGAGAGAGAGAGAGAGAGAGAGAGAGAGACCACTGTGCAAACACTCCGCGCACATGTCCCCCCCCCCCCCCCCCACAGCCCTGCGGAGAGCAGAATGATACAGGGAGAGAGTGAAAGAAAGAAAAAAAAAAAAAAAGGAAGGAAGGAAGGAAGGAAGGAAGGAAGGAAGGAAGGAAGGAAGGAAGGAAGGAAGGAAGGAAGGAAGGAAGGAAGGAAGGAAGGAAGAAAGGAAGAGAGAGGGAGGGAGGGAGGGAGGGAGAGAGGGTAGGGGGGGGGGCCTTATCAATAACGGCCTGTCTTTTTCCACTGCAACAGCCCCATGTCTGCTGGACGCACACAAGGAAGTGAATCCTCTCTCTCTCTCTCTCTCTCTCTCTCTCTCTCTCTCTCTCTCTCTC